>NW_027526254.1:0-236321 GCF_048455015.1 Haemaphysalis longicornis | reverse complement strand
CCACACGATCCGTTACCCCCCCCCCCCGCACCCCCACCTCCTGCTCGTCACATGGATGTGCCGACCACTGGCCGGTGAGCAGCGCCTGCTAACAATTCCCCCATTGAAAGAAGTGTTTCGGGGGAAAACACTTCCGATGAGCGGTTGGTTGGCTGGTAACAGTGCTTGATGGTACTGGTCTGTTGGCCGTCACGCAATTCCCTTGCAGGCACTAATATCACCACCACACTTCCATTTCCGACACTCACTTTCATCACTATCACAGTACATAGCAATGACTCACAATGCACAGAAACACTAAAAATGTACAGAAATACTGATAAGCATCACTAGTACTAAGGGCTATAACCGTTCAATGCCCTCATTGGTGGCGGCTCAAGTAATCCGCACCCACGTTGCTAGCGTAAAACTTCAGACACAGAATTCACGTTCTGACCAGAAAAGGCTGAAGCCTAGCATCGTTCTATACATAATGCAAGCAAGATTCAGACAGGGCAAAACCTGATGATGCACCGCTCATTAGAACGGTGCATCAACTGCGCAAAAGCGTTCTGGTTCAACCTCATGTCACGAAAGCTTAGAAGTCTTTTCACGCCTTAGTGCACGTCTCCTCTATAATATTCTGTCTTAAGTCAGGAAACGGTCCTTTCAGCACTTTTGCCGGCAGCCAACACACTTTCCCGTCGGAACCGATTCGGGTGTTCTCGATGTGGCTTCGGCAAAATCAACTGGGTAAGTTTTTCCCCGGAAGGTACTTTGTCTCCCGCGAAGAAATATTTACGTGTTGTCAAGAATCTTGCCACTGATCTAGGTTGCGCGGAGAACTGCTTTCGGTTGGTGTCAAAGCAATTTTCCATCCCATTCGGTGGTTGTTCTTTCAACGATTTCACCAGATCACGTTTAACCCTGTGTTGTTTAAGCATCCGTAACGTAAATATGCCAGGTTGAGGGACATCCTCCTAGAGTGTTTCTTCGTAATCTTTCGTTAAATGGGCCGGTGATCTTGTCGTGCGAGGACGAAACGTCATCCCCAAACAGGAGCTAGACATCAACACACCCTCTATATATCCGATGACCAAGTCATAGAGAGCATCTTGCATACATTTTACGGCGTGTTTTCCCGAAAATAACGGCGTTTTGACCTCACTGTTTGCTTCCGGAAGGAACTTGATGTTTGTGTCTAGGCGGAGAACAAGCCTAACTATTCCTGTGAAATTTTTGGCAGGAACCAAGTCTTTTCTTATGGTCACCGTGTTGCACCTGGTGTCTCGCAGCACACTGATATTCTTGCCTCCAAGCCACGCTTCAACAACAAGAAGATTGCAGGGGGATGTCAGACATATCTCTCTAACCATGATTACGACTGGAATTTTGTTCTCAATGTTGAGAGTGATGAACTTCTGGCTGTCTTCTTGAGGCTATACTAGGCACGATGCCTGTAATTTTTCATCTTTCTGCTGATAGCACTTATCCGCCCTATGTCCAGTTTGACCTCACTTAAAACAAGCTTTCGGGCGTTTCCCACACTCGGTAGCTCTGTGTCCCTGTTTGTTACACAGGAAACATAACTTTTCCGGTGGGGAGTTAACTCGCTTGTGAGGAAGGGTTTTGCCGCAGTAATCAGGTTTGAGGCTGTCCTCACCGTTCACTGCCGACCAAGAGCCAAGACTCCAGTGCTCTTGTGCATATCGGCAGCTACCGCCGTCTCTTCCAACTTGGAGCAATTTCTTTCAGGAAGATTAACAGGTATTTGGGGCTCCTGTTCATAAACTGTTGGGTGATAATTTTCTCTCTCAGTCCCGCATAAGTCTTTTCAACTCGGCCTGTGTCCATCCACCTGTCAAGGAATCCGGAGAGCCTAGCCGCAAATTGGCGGCACATTTCACCGTCTTCTGGTACCGACCCTAAAATCTTCTCTCTGCAGCCTTCTGCGATGTACCGAAATCTTTTCAGTAAATCTCCTTTCACCTTTTTGTATTCTAATGAGTCCAATGGAGACAGGCGACTGACTACACTCAAGGCTTCACCAGGCAGGCAGAAACTAATTGTGGTTTCCCACTTTTCTTTCGACCACCCCTGACCAGTAGCGACACGCTCATACCTCCGGATATAAGCGTCCAGGTCATCTCTAGAGTCGCTAAAAACAGTTGTGAGCTTATGGGGGCTGACAACGTCTGAGTTGCTCGCACCACAATCTCCTCCGTCATTACTGTCGTTGGCGTCTGGCGCGTCAGCTCGGATCTCGTCGAGTCGTAGCTTGCGATCTAGCCCTTCACATCCCAGCTCGAGTGTCTGACGCTCGGCATTCTTCACAAGCGCTCTTTCATGTATCGCAGCATTCGTCTCTCTCTCGACCAATTCCTTCAGCTCACTGCCCGCCAGGCCTAACTCTTTTCCCACCGCGAGCAATTTTTTCATGTTCATTCCGGCGCCAAGTGCTCTCCTCTCCGCCGCAAAAATTCCCTCCTCGACTTTCTGGAAGGTACGCACAGCGTCCTGTCGCAGACGCCAGTTCTCTGATGCGGGTTCTGACACAGAAAAGCGGGGCGCGTGGCGTCAGACAACGACAGACTGTATTGACGGGACCAAATAAGAAAGATACACATATTAAAATATGAGCTAATCTAATCAAACGACTAGATGTCTGGCAAGACAATGTTGTTAACTCAATAAACTTCCCGCTCACGTCTGGCAGCACTCGGTGTCGGTGAGCTGTGGCAGTACACTTGTTCGGTGTGATGGCTGAAGGCGCTGGCTCTTTCGTTGAAGTGGGCGCTGGCCGCCGCAAATTCGGGTCTCTCTTTCGTGTGTGCGAGGCCCGAGGCGCTGCCACCGAGCTCTTGTCGATGCCGGTGCTGCGACTGATGAGCGATTTAGCACAGGTGCTCCGTGGCCAGTCTCTGGTGATCTTCCTCAATGTCAACAGAGAAGATGCGGCTCCCAACGTAGGTTCCCCGAACGTCCTCGGGCTTGTAATGGAGGTTCTCCGAATGTTCTCGTCCGGCAGGTCGCTCCTCGAACCTCGTTCCCTCCGCTCTCGGGCCACGACCATCTGGCTTCCACTTCCTTGCTTGTTTCTCCCACGCGATCCTTTCCGCCACGCTACCCCCACGTAGTCCGCGTCTCTTCGATCTGCCGACCTCTGTCCAGTGAGCAGCGCCTCCTCACAATGGTTTTTAACACAAGATTAACTATGTGGTTTGGGGGGAGGGGGCGGTCTTGTGCGATGATAGTGCACGAATAACACTCAAAAAACCTCTATGGATGACGGAATGGGGGATTTAATTTTGAACAATGTGATGTACGATAAGAATAATCTTATATGCTTCTGTGAAATGTGTTTGTATGCTCATGGTTCTGGCTGCTATGAAATTCGGTCTATGAGCAGCGCAGGATGCCATAGTAAAGGTTTTAGACGCGTCCCTGTAAAATTCAGCACAGGGGCATTTAAACTGCAGAGACTGAAAATGCTGCAGTATTGCAGCTCGTGGTACAAAATTTTTGTCAAGTTTCACAAAAGAAAGGTCGCAAGACACAGAGAAAACTTTCCAAGGCGGTAAAATCTCTAAAAACGATGATGTGTGCACGTCTAAAAACGAAGCGCTGAGATCCGAGGTTCACTCTGTCTCTCTAAGTGAAAAGGGCATAGTAACGGATGGGCGGTTTACAAACAGCAGAGATGTGGATGTATTTGTAGAGACAGCATAAAAAGGGTGGTTATTCACGATACAATCTTAAAAGCATAAAGCAAGTGCATATACTTCCGCTGGTTCTCACAGCTTCACTCGGTGCACTCGACACACAGACTTTAGACCGGACTAGTGCGAAAAGCACCCGATGCAAGAAGAAGCTACAGGTGCAGCACTAGGTCAAGCATTCGCAACGCTGTTTTAGTCGCCGACCCAGACACCCCAGTTCCATAGTCCAAGCGAGACCCGATCAAAGCAGTATACAAGCGCAGCAGGAGTTCTTTGTCAGCACCACACGATTAATTGGAGTGAATCTTAAAGGGACACTAAGTAATTTATAAACAATGCGGGATTACGAGCGCAAAGTATAGTCCGGAGTCCCTAGTCCCTGTTTCGACCACTCTGAGCGCGTTTACGCGTATTTATTTAGTAGAAAAATCAATTCGAAAATGCTGTCCTCCTCGCTGCACTCTCGCCCATTTTCTGTGGCGTTTTCATGTGACGTCAGCAGGAGAGGAGCTGGCAATTGGCTGCCCTACTGCATGGCTCGCCGACCTTGCGCGACCGAGTTAGTCGGCCGAACGTTTAGTCCGCGGGCAGCCCACGGGTCGTCGCAATTCGCTCGATCAGTTGAAACTAAGCCACAACACATTTGTAAATGAAAGAATGTGCCTTTTTTTACTTCGTTAGTTGGTACACTGTATCTAGCTCCAAGTCAAGGTCGCTTCACACAAGCGCTGCACAAGCGCACATGCGACGCTTCGCTGACTGGTACGCCAGTAGGAATATATAAGGCCCCTTGAAGGGGGAGAAGAGTCAGCGAAGTCAATATAGGTACTAAGGAAATAAAATCAGCTGATATGTTTACCGTACAGCGTAGAAGTAGGCTGAGGGAAGCACTTTTTTGCGCTGAGTGAAACAGCACAGCTGTCAGCAGCACGACTACGCATCTGCGGAGGCTTTTCCGTCTAAGAAACGCAAATGCTAGACGTGAGCTATTGTGGAAAGTCGGGGGACGCTTACTGCACGAGCGCAATACAACAAAAAGTCACTTAAGCTGCTTGAAATACTAAAACTAAATAAAAGCGTGAACTGGTGATACATTAAATACCTTATATTTGCGACGTCAGCGCGGCTCGCCCTGTGGCCGAGTGGTCTGAAGCGCTGGGTATGTCATCGCGAATGTTTTGCCAGTCACAAGTTCGAATCTCCACGGGTGCAGGCTTTTTTATAAGTTAAATTTTTCGTTTTCCGCCGATGTTTTTTATACTGAGTTCACCTTTTTTTTGGCCTGCAACGTTCATTGCTCCACGGACTAGTCCGCAGAACTTGCGCAGGCTGGCACTGGCGCGCTAGGGAGTTCTCGTTGGCGTGCTGTTGCCATAAGCACCAACTGCTTGCGCGCAGTGGGCACAGGCCAGAATCAAGAGACCCGTGGCCTGGTGCGAACACGCTTTTTACGATACAGGCATGAGTGAGGCAAGCTCCAAATAGGGGGAAAAGCGCATGCATTTGAGCGTCTGCGGGGACGCTGAGGGCATTCATGCACTGCGTAGGCCTCGGCTAGTCAATGCTACGATTCTAAGCCGTCCTGGGAGGCTTATGTTATGCAGTTTACAGCCGACAACATGGCAGAAGCGTGTTACTACGATTAATGGGATATTGAGAATGCCCATCCAACGACGCCACCGGATGTGGAACATGTTGTTTTACAGAACAGAAACCGAACTCGAAACTTGTTTGATTGCTAACCTTGGGAATTGTCCAATCACGGTGCCCCCTCCTCCCAACGTCACAGCTTAGTTATTGCGACCGCCGCAAGCCGCGCATGGTAGTTTTTCTTCTTTCGCGTTTTCTAAAATAATTACCGATTTGTCAACCGGATAAACGATGAAGAGTGTGCTAATTTGAGCCAGTCTGCGCAGTGCAAGCAAAAACGGGAACTTGACAAATTCACTTCAGTGTCCCTTTAAGGATAATCCTTCTTTTCAGACATTTATGCTTAGGTTCGTTGACGCGTCGAATCAATGTGAGTGTACACCTAGAAACTTGTGCTTTTTGTTCATAGGAAGCGACACACAATTACGAGTAATGTCTGGGTCCGGATGAAGAGAGAGACTAAACATATTTATTGTTTCTTGGTAAAGAGTCTTCAGGGTGGCCTCCTCATTCCAGAAGTCCATTCGCATGGGCCGCGTCTTCTGCCCTTTCCCCCATCTTGCGCTGGACGTCGAGGGAAGAGCTGGCCAAGGCGGTCTCCCAAAGCTCATAAGTGTGTACTGGATTGGGCGGGTCGAGTGGGCTTTGTGTACAGCCGCCGACCGTATGAAAAAGTGTTTCAATTTCCCAGCAGAATTGGGACAAACGGGGATTCAGGGTGGCGGCTGTGTAGTGGTTTCTTCTCGGGTGGGGGTAAGTATCTTTTTGAAGGGCGCGAAGTATTCTATCGTGGACTTTGGGTAGTTGTTTGTGCTGTGGAACTTCCGTTTGTCTTTGTAGCTGATAGTGCGCGGTAATCTCATGAAACGAGACTAGAAGTGGACGCAGATCTTCTTCAGGTGCTCGGCTGGTCAATACTCGAGCTGTGAGATGGGCAATCTCGTTCCCTGAGAGTCCAATGTGCGCAGGCGCCCAGATTATCTTGGCGGGTCTTCTTAGTGGCTTCTGTTGAAGTATTTTAAGTGACGTTTTGTGTACTCTCCCGCAGGAAAAGTTGCGACAAGCCTGTTGAGATCATACCTCGGCAAAGTTGGCGCGGCTCACTCAAACTCACTAACAATTTTTTTTTCGAAACACCACTCACTCAAACTCAGACTAAATGCTGAGCAGCACATCTGCGCTCACTCAAACTCAAACTCACATGGAGCGCAAAACTCAGAACTCACTCGGACTCAAACTTAAAATGTACTCAGAACTCAAAATGTACTCAAACTCAAAATGGACTCAAACTCAAAATTGACTCAGAACTCAAAATGTACTCAAACTCAAAATGGACTCAGAACTCAAAATGGACTCAAAACTCAATATGTACTCAAACTGAAAATGTACTCAAACTCATAATGTACTCAGAACTCAAAAAGGACTCAAACTCAAAATGTACTCAGAACTCAAAATGGACTCAAACTCAAAATGTACTCGGAACTCAAAATGGACTCAAACTCAAAATGAACTCAGAACTCAAAATGGGCTGAGAACTCAAAATGAATTCAGAACTGAAATGGCCTCACAACTCCCTCATGCTAGTAATTTACTCGGGGTCAGATTGACTCTGATTTCATTAGCAGTCAGTGCTTTCAAATTCACGCGTGGTAAAAATATTACGGGCGCAAATTTGCGAGCTCAAACTCTTCAATTCGCCACGACATGACACCGTAGCTCCTGTGAAGTTGGAAACAATTTTCGTTGTTTCCGACTTCGTTGGATGCAATTGTACGTATATATTGGATACCAAAATCTTGATGTAGGCTCTGTATTCGTGTTCATCACGGAGGCGGTCCAGGCTCGATGGTGTGCTGGGTCCCCAGGTCAAAACAAGCAAGATTTTTTGAGGGGACGTTCACTCACTGCTCCATTCATTTATGTCGAAGCTGTTTAGGGTTACGGTTCCGTGCATTCTTGCTCTGCATCCTGAAAAAACGCCTTGGGTCAAAGCGAACTGTCTCCGCGAATCTCTGATGCGCGAGGCGTTCAAGGATATACCATTGCTGTTTTATTGCGTAGCATTCTTTGCCGAGTACACCCCTCCTCTTATCCCCGCCATGATCTTGTAACGCGCTGCATATACACAAAAATGCAGATATCACGGAAGTTCAACCTGTAATCATTATAGAAGCATAAATGTAGAGAATTGATAAAAATAAATGTTAAAAAATGAAGAACAATATCGAAAATGGCGAACCGAGTAACAAGGGAGTCACAGATCGTCTCAGATTGGGTAAAAATGCAGAGAGATGTGGTGCTAAAGAATGTGGGGTATCAAATTGAGGGTCTCCAGGAGGGAAATCACGTGGGACAAACAAAAAAGTGCCTCGTTGTTTGCTGAGGCACTTGTATTAGTTTTTATTAGCGTTTGCTATTTGGGATGAGCTCTCGTAGCTCGGAAAAACACCACGCTGTCGTAAGCAATGATTGCCACCGTACCCAGCTGTTAACTTCCAGCATGCACGCGTGTGAGTGTGTGTGTGTGTGTTTGAGAGAGTGTGTGTGACAGAGTAAGAGAGTGTGTGTGAGAGAGAGAGTGAGCGAGAGAGAGTGAGTGAGAGAGAGTGAGAGAGTGAGAGTGAGAGAGTGTGAGAGTGTGTGAGAGTGAGATAGAGTGTGAGAGAGACTGAGAGTGACAGAGAGACAGAGTGTGAGAGTGTGAGATTGTGAGTGTGAGAGTGCGAGAGTGAGAGAGTGTGAGAGTGAGAGAGTTGAGTGAGAGAGAGCGAGAGAGAGTGAGAGAGTGAGTGAGAGACTGAGATTGAGTGAGAGGGTGAGAGTGAGAGAGAGTAGGTGAGAGTGACAGTGTGAGAGTGAGAGTGTGAGTGTGAGTGTGAGAGTGTGAGTGTGAGAGTGAGAGTGAGAGATTGAGACAGTGAGAGAGTGAGAGTGCGCGAATGTGGGAGTGAGAGTGTGAGAGTGAGAGTGAGTGTAAGTGTGAGAGTGTGAGAGCGAGAGTGTGAGTGAGAGTGTGAGTGAAAGTGAGAGTGTGATGTGAGTGGGAGTGAGAGTGTGAGTGAAAGGGAGAGTGTGAGTGTGAGTGGGAGTGAGAGTGTGAGTGTGAGTGAGAGTGAAAGTGAGAGTGAGAGTGAGAGTGTGAGTGAGAGTGAGACTGTGAGTGTGAGTGAGAGTGAGAGTGAGAGTGAGTGAGAGTGAGAGTGAGTGTGAGTGAGAGTGAGAGTGAGAGTGGGAGTGCGAGTGTGAGTGTGAGTGAGAGTGTGAGTGTCAGTGTGACTGAGAGTGAGAGTGTGAGTGTGAGTGAGAGTGAGAGTGAGTGAGAGTGAGAGTGTGAGTGAGAGTGGGAGTGTTACTGAGAGTGTGACTGAGAGTGAGAGTGTGAGTGTGAGGGAGAGTGAGAGTGAGAGCGTGAGTGTGAGTGAGAGTGAGAGTGAGAGTGTGAGTGAGAGTGAGAGTGTGAGTGAGAGTGTGAGTGTGAATATGAGTGTGAGTGGAGTGAGAGAGTGAGTGTGATTGAGAATGTGAGTGTGAGTGCGCGTGTGAGTGTGAGAGTGTGAGTGAGAGTGAGAGTGTGAGTGTGGGTATGTGAGAGTGTCAGAGTGTGAGAGTGAGTGTGAGAGTGAGGGTGTGAGTGAGGGTGTGAGTGAGAGTGTGAGTGTGAGTGTGAGTGAGAGCGTTAGTGAGCATGTGAGTGTGAGTGAGAGTGAATGTGAGTGTGAGTGTGAGTGAGAGTGTGAGAGTGAGAGTGAGAGTGTGAATGAGAGTTAGAGTGTGAGTGTGAGAGTGTGAGAGTGTGAGTGAGAGTGAGAGTGTGAGTTGAGTGTGAGTGTGAGTGGAGTGAGAGTGTGAGTGTGTGAGAGTGAGTGTGAGAGTGAGTGTGAGTGTGAGAGTGTGAGTGTGAGTGAGAGTGTGAGTGTGTGGGTGAGTGTGAGTGGAGTTGAGTGACAGTGTGAGTGTGAGTGTGTGAGAGTGTAAGAGTGTGACAGAGTGAGAGTGACAGTGAGAGTGTGAGTGTGAGTGAGAGTGAGAGTGTGAGTGTGAGGGAGAGTGTAAGTGAGTGAGAGTGTGAGTGTGAGTGAGAGTGAGAGGGACAGTGTGAGTGTGAGTGTGAGTGAGAGTGTGAGAGTGTGAGTGAGAGTGTGGGTGAGTGAGTGTTAGTGAGTGAGTGTGAGTGAGTCAGTGGGCGTGTGAGTGTGAGTGTGGGTGTGTACCTTTTGCTATATACCTTTTGCTATATTCTCATAATTATAACCAGAAAGCATTTTTATATTTGTCGCCACGTGATCCCCCTCGACGAGACCTTTAATTTGATACCCCTCCCACCCTAGCAGGGTCATATGGAATTCATACCAGTCAAACTAACAATTACTCTCATGACTGTAACCAGGACGCATTGTTTAAGTGTCCGACGTGATTCCCCTTACTGGAACCTTCAATTGGACGCCCCACATGCTTCAGCGGCCTCACCTTGAATTTAACCCAATCTATGACTCGTAGTGACTATCTCATGATTCGAACTACGAAGCCTTTTTTTATTGGTACCACGTGAATCCCCTCGTCAAGACCATAAATTTGATACTCTACACGCCCTAGCGGGGTCACTTCGAATTTTGCCCCAATATAATATTCGCCATGACAATTTCATGGTTATAACCAGGAAGCATTTTTGTATTTCTGCCACGTGATTCCGCTCACCAAGACCATCAATTTGATACCCATCACATCCTAGCGGAACCAATTTGAATGTTAAACCAATCAATGACTAACCATGGCTATCTCAAGGTATAGCCCTGCCACATTTTTGTCCAACGTGATTTCCCTTATCGGAACCTTCAATTTGATGGCGGGGACACCCAGTGGCATCATTGTGAATTTTAACCTAATTTATGTCACATTTTGATTATGTCATGATAATTATCAGGAAGCACGTGATGACCCTCATCGAGACCTTTAATTTGATACGCCACACGCCCTAGCGTCACGAACTTGAATTTTAACAGAATCTATGACTTACCTTGACTACGTCATGATATATCCATAACTCATTTTCGTCCTGAATGATTCCCCATATCGAGACCTTGAATTTGATTCCCCACATGCCCTCGCAGCGTCATTTTGAATTTTAACCCAATCTATGACTCATTATGACTGCCTAATGACTCAATTAGAAGCATTTTTTATTTACCCCGCGTGATTCCGTTAATCCGGACCTTTCATTTGATACCTTACACGCCTTAGCATCATCAGTTTCACTTTTCACCCAATTTAATGTGGTCAATATTCTGTCTTAAGGGGCGCTGCCCTGTCAATTCAGCTAATTCATTTGAAACCGCAGAAAGGACAGCCCCCGCCCCCATTTCCCCCCGCTCTCACCTCTTCCTTTGTGACCCCTAGTATATCAAGCCGTTAACAGTACCAGGCAAACAACCAGCACGCCAGCGCCGCCGTGTGCTTTCCCACCACCCTTTCCCACGCTCTTAGTGGATCCGTCAGGAGGAAAAGTTAAAACAACCCTTTTTTATGACCTAACCAGTCAATTATTACTCACGCGCCCAGCCGCAAAAATTAGGTATACAGCAAGTGCTTATGGCCATGAAAATTCAACAAGAAACTAAAAAAAATCAGACACCACCTCCCTCCCAACCGATCATGCAGATCGCGATTGGTGCCGTACCCGCAGGTAACCCGAATTCCGATCCCACAGTGACGCATGAATTTTAACAGCCAACCATAGCTGCCTGCTAGGCTACTCATATGTACTCAAACTCAAAATGACTCAAAGCTCATATGTACTCAGAACTCAAAATGTACTCAAAACTTAATATGTAGTCAAACTCAAAATGGACTCAGAACTCAAAATGGACTCAAACTCAAAATGTACTCAGAACTCAAAATGGACTCAAACTAAAATTGTACTCAGAACTCAAATTGGACTCAAACGACTCAAACTCAAAATATACTCAGAACTCAAAATGGACTGAAACTCAAAATGTACTCAGAACTCAAAATGTACTCAAACTCAAAATGTACTTAGAACTCAAAATGGACTCAAACTCAAAATGGACTCAGAACTCAAAATGGACTCAAACTCAAAATGTACTCAGAAATCAAAATGGACTCAGATTTTACTAGGTCTCAGGCGTACTCAATCGGACTCAAACTCAGTCGGGATCACTCGGGTCAAACTCACTCAAGCTCAAACTCACGATGCCACACTGGCCTCGCGCTCACTCAAACTCAAACTCACGCGTGAGTTTGAGTCCAAATGAGTCTGAGTGAGTGGACTCATGAGTGATTTCGCAAACCTCTGGTTGGGAGTCGGTAATTACGATCTCAACTTGAGTTTGGGTAAGCGCCAAGGCAATGGCCGATTCCTCGGCGAGTATAGGGTTGGCTTGGTCCAGTGATACGCTTGTGCGGTGCTCATGGCCTAGAATAACTGTTGCTACTGAGGCCCGTCTTCCGGGATAGAGGGCCGCGTCCGTGTACGCCATGGCAGGATGGCGCTTCCATACCGCTTTGACGTAGCACGAGGTCTTGCTTTTCTGCGGTCGGCGTGATGCACTGGGTGCAAGTTTCGCGGTAGTACAGGTACTGTAATGTGGCCTCTGATATCATGTGGGATGTGGGTGAATTGCGGTGTTGGGTGTTGAAGCGGAATCAATAGTCGAAGTCTCGAAAGGATGGATCTGCCGGTTTCTGTTGTGCCTAATCTTGCGCTCTGGTGGGATAGATGTGGCTCGATGAGTTCATCAGCTTTATTGTTGAGTCCGAGACGAAGCAGTTTGTCTGTCGAGGTGCTGACTGGTAGGCTCAGAGCCTGCTTGTAGGCTTTTCCTATAATGGTGCCCAGTTTCTTCACTTTCGTTGTTGAGAGTAGTGCATAGGGTATTGCGTAAGTGATCCCCGAGATGACGAACGCCTGTAGGAGTCGGAGTGTATCAGATTCGCCCATGCCCCTTGCCTTAGTTGTTATGCGCTTGAACATGTGTGTGACGCTCCGTCATGGTTTTGATCTTGTTGATTGTTATGATATTTTTCTTGTCCGCCTGAAAGGTGACGCCCGGTATATTGATGCTTTGAGCAGGGGTCATAATGTGCCCGTCTATGTGTATGGCGATGGTGGGTGTCCCTGAAGATTTCTGTTTGTTTGGAGACACGAGCAATATTTCGCATTTTTGAGGGGCGCAGCTCAGCCCGCATGGCCTTGCGTAGCCATTTACTACGTCCACTGCTTCCTGTAGACGCTCCTGTATTGCTCCTATTGAACCCGTGGTGAACCAGATGTGAATGTCATCATGTATAGACCATGATTTATGCCCTGAATAGAATTAAGTGGTGCAGGGAGTCCTATGAGTGCAATGTTAAAGGGGAGGGGAGATAGTACGGCCCCGTGAGGAGTTCCACGTCCTCCTATTGGAAAGGGGTCCGTGGTGTGGTCCTCCACTTTGACTATGGCTTCCCGATCTGTGAGGAATGACTTGACATACTGGTAGGTCTTGACTCCACAGTCCAGGGTGTTCAGCTTCGCCAGGATGGCCGTGTGTTTAACATTGTCAAAAGCACCCTTTAAATCCAGTGCCAATATATCCGTCGGGGAGTTACGAGTTGCGGGTCTGATTGCTTCTTCTTTGAGCTGGAGCAGTATATACTGCGTTGATAAATGGGATCGGAAACCCACCATTTCTGGGGGCAGTTTTCCCGTGTCTTCCATAAAGGATTGAAGTCTTTTCAGGATGATGTGCTCCAGGAGTTTTCCTATGCACGAAGTAAGAGATATGGGCCGGCAGTTCTCTATACTGGGTGGTTTTCCTGGTTTCGGGATCAGCCGAACTTCGGCGGTCTTCCAGTCCTCTGGTTTTGTTCCTTCCTTCTAGATATTATTGAAGTAATTGGTGAGCTCCAAGAGCGAGAGGCCGTCAAGGTTAACAAGCATCCTATAAGATATGTTATCCATTCCTGGAGCTGTATGATTTCTGAAGTCTGTATGGCTGCGGTGACTTCATGCAGTTGGATGTCTTTGTCAATCGCCAGGTTTGGTGCTCCTGAATATGATGGTAGAGGCTCTGTTGGGTGTGTCTGGAGATACCTGTTCATGAGGGCTGTGAGCAGGTCTTTCATGTCTCCAGGAAATTGGTGTATGATTTTAGCCATGTTGTGTTCGGACCTTGTTTTGCTAGCTGAGGATTTGATCAGGAAGTGGAGGAGCTTCTATGTTTTTGCAGTGGTGAGGGTGCCGCGCAGGCCATCGCATAGAAAAAGCCAGTTTTCCCTGCAGAGAGAGTTGGCGTATTTCGCAGCTTCTTGTGTTAGCTGTGCGATCCGTTTTCGTAGTCTTCGATTATTTCTCTGCCGCTTCCACCTCCGCTGCAGACTAGCCCTCGCTTTCCAGATGTGTAGTAAATGAGAGTCGATGCACGGCGTGGTGGTGGTTGTCTTTATTATTTTGGTGTGTGCAAGAAAAGCCTGATGGAACTGTTTGATCCAGCCGTGTGAAGAGATTTCGACATGGGTTTCTTCCGTAGGTGAGCGGTTGCTCCGTTTCTCTCTGAGCTTCGTCCAGTCCGTGAGGCGACCCGAACTGCTTTGTACTGCTACTGCTTTGTATTCCGATCTACTGCTTTGTAGTCCGATCCTATTAAAGTGGTAGATAGAATGGCGTGATCGCTGCCTTGATATTCGCCCGTGTGGATCCATTGAACTTGAGGAACGTTTTTCGTAAAAGTCAGATCGAGAGCTGTGTCTCGAGTGGCGCTTGTGCCAATGCGTGTAGGATTACTGTCGTCTGTGGCAATCGTCAGGTCTTGAGATTCTATCAGTGAGGGTAGTCTAGTGCCTCTTGGGTTGGTGTATGCGTATCCCCACAGGGGGTAAGCAACGTTGAAATCCCCTGTAATGACAAGCGGGTTGTTGGCTGCTTTGAGTGTCGCTTGTTCAATTACTCGCTGAAGAATAAGTGGGGAGCTTTTAGGCCTGCAATACAGATTCAAAAAGTACAGCGAGCGGCCCTTCTTGTGGATTTGTGGTATTACTTCAATTAGAATGCCAATTGCTTCGGACTGCTTTAGTGGGTGTTCAATCGCCACGTAACGTTTGCTGACCAGAGTGTGCAGGCTTTTGTCAGTGCCTGTTTCGTACGTTATTTATCCTGGAAGGCGAACTGGTGTATTAGTTTCTTGCACAGCTATAATTGCTGGTATCGTCGTGGAAGAGGAGGTGTATTGGGACAGTGATCCATATTTGTTCTTGAAACCTCTGCAGTTCCGCTGCCATATACTTATTCCTTGTCCGTGAGACAATTTATTACTGGGTGGATGAAGGTCCATCTTGATTCATGTGTGAGGAGAGACACGTGGGGTTGTCGTTATCTGATTCTGTGGTCTTCGTGGTTGGGGTATTGAAGTCGGCTTCCTCGAGAACCGGCACCCGCCCCTCTAGCCTCGTTAGGTGGGAAGTTATTTGTGTCAGTGTTTCTATAATCTGAAGGCTTTGCGCACTATGGGCGCTTGCAGGGCGTTGATAGCACGCGCCCCGTTTACCTGTCCCTGCTCTTCCATCGCGCACTGTGGAAAGATAATGTTGTAGTTATTGTCTCACTACAATAGGTTATTCCGCTCTGGAGGTTTTTTGGCTGGTTGTGGCGGTGTATTCACGGCGCGATTGCGCTGTTCTAGTGAGGGTATCTGTGTATATACAGAGATGGTCGATTTTCGGTAGTTGTTTACTCTTCCTTCATTGCCGCCATGTCTGCGCGCATGTCTGATATCTCAGCCCTGAGAATTGCATTTTCTTCTAGCAAACGTTTCTCTTTTGGTGTTTGGGAGTTATGAGCTTTAGGATCGACAATCCTTGCCCAGCTCACCTGATGCAACGATGTGTGGTAGTTCTGGGAGCCTTCTCGGTTTCCTCTAGTGGCACTTGAGGAACGGCCTCGGGTGGAGGCCCGTGACTTGGACTCCGAGCGCAGCCTGCAGCCACTTGAACTTCTGCCCGGTCCTCTGAAGCCGCCTCTCCGGGTTTGGGATCTGGAACGGGGGTGGTCCTGGTTGCTCCTCGATCGTGGAGACGGGGACCTGGAGTGGCCCGAACGGGGGGTTTGGCTCTATTTCCCACTTCCTTCCCCCGATTCACCGGGGGCAGGAACCACTGTGGGCACGCCTTGGATGCTGTGGTGTGGGCAACGCTGCAGAGAAGGCACTTTGGGTGGCACTCATGTTGATTGCTTGTCAATGGGGATCCGCATGTCTTGCACTTGGGCGTTTTCGGTGGGTTGAGGCACACGTCGGCTCTGTGGCCCACTTGGTGGCAAGTGTCGCAGTATGCTACCGTGTGCTTGTACAGGTAGCATCTCGTTATTACTCCAGCGACATAGATGCTGAACGGTACCTTCATACCTTTGAACATGAGCAGGAAGGTGCCAGTGTTTCCCATCCTTCTACAGGTGAGAAGTTCGTGTTTCGAGGCCACAATGCCGTATTGGACGTCTTTGGAGGTCTAATTCAAGCCGATATTGTAGATAACGCCTTTGCATAAGTTGTCCGGAGAACCGCCGTAGGACGAAACTTCGAAGGTGCTATTGCCAATTGTGAGTTTCTTGATCGAGTTAAGCGCTGCAGCGGTCGCCGGCGATGGAGTGCTTACTACGAGAACGTTCTGTTCTTCATCGATGCGGATTTTTATCTCTGCAATGCCACATCGGAGATTGGCTTCGCGTGCGATAGCTTTCGTCAGGTCGATAGGGCTCACCTTACTCAGCTGGATGCCGTTCCGTGGGCGGATTGCCAGCTTGTAGTCGTCAGCGGGAAAGGGTAGGGTATTCGGCTTGCGAGCCACGTGGCCTTGGCGGAGGGCCGGTTTTAGCGGCGTTGTGGTAGGTAACTGCTGCATCTTGCGGCGTTGCGACCGGCTTGTAACTTCTATCCACGGTATGTGGGCATCCTCATCTTTTTCCTCTGGCGGAGGATCGTCGTGAACGTCACGAATTTCCTTTGCTTCGTCTTTGGATTGGCCTAGAGACAGGTGGGTCGCATCTCCAGCGGCCCCGTCGAGTGTCCTGCCGGCCATCTACAGAGGTGGGACTGGCGTGGTTGTTGCTAGGCCTAACGTCCGCTTCGAAATTTCAAGTCGCCGTGAAACTCGTAAAAGTCGGCTTACGTCCCGAGGCTTGGTTTCGGCGCACTCCTGATGATTTTACGTATGCAGTCCGATGGTTGTAGTTGGTCTCCGAAATATTTCACCAGAAAAAATCATACATTTCTGGAGCCGAGGCGAATTCCATCTAGTTGGGATGGACCCCACGCTTCCTTGAGAATGCAAAGCAAGAGTTTTTTGCAGGATTCAGTGTAAAGCCATTCTTGTCAGCCCATCTGGCAAGTTTCTTGACGCCAAGCTGGACGTGACGTTCGCAGATTCACATATTACACGATTTAAAGCATATTTGTACGTCATATACATACATAAAGTAAGAGATTGTACGTGGCAGTGCCTTTCCAAGACAGTTCATCTTAACTATGGAAACACTGCAGCTCACAAGTCCACCTTGTGCCACGCCATTTTCTTGCACATGAACGTTTGACTATTCAAAACGAACTCTGATGCGAAAGGTTCTTACCGACATATAATTGCAAAGGATGTTCAACATGTTGCCCGAAACACCGATTGACTTCATGTTACTAAGGATGCCGTACCGCCAAGTGGTGTCACAGGCTTTCTCAATGTGGAGATTACTGTAAAGCGAAACTGTTTATGCGGAAATCATCCTTTATATATGATTAAATTTCGACAAGTTGGTCGTTTCTGGATCACCCCAGCCTGAAGCCTACCGGGCAGCTCGAGAGAAGGCCGCTGTAGTCCAAGAAGTACATCAGTCTTCTGTTTATCATCTTCTCTAGAAGCTTGCAAGGGTAGCTTGTGAGGGCGATGGGACAATAACTGGCGGGAAAAGATGGGTCCTTCCCATCCTTAAGAATCGACACTACTACAGCTTCCTGCCAAGAGCGTGGAATGTGGCCCGAAAGCGATATTTTGTTTTCTAGGTGTAGGAGTGTTTCAAGAATGTCTGGGTGTAGGTTTTGTATCATGGTGTATGTAATCGTATCTGCACCTGGAGCTGAAGATTTACATGTGCTCAGGGCAGGTTTCAACTCGTACTCTGTAAATTCAGAGTTGTAACCGCATTTTGACTTGTTATTGTCACGGAGAAACTTCTTTTGAAAAGCGGTTTTGTGTTTTGGGAAAGTGTTTGTGTAGTGTGCTGAACAGTAAACGTGTTAAAAGTTTGTGCACGAGTGTTAGCCTGATCTTCGAGCGTGCTCCCTGTTGTGCTGACGAGAGGCAGGCTGTGTGTATGTTTTCCTTTAAGTTTGCGTATTATTGTGCATACCTTATGTGTGTCTGTGTATGAGTTATGGAAGTATGGAATGTGCGCCAACTCTAGATTTGCTTCACGGCCCAAACGCTTACCACATTTCTTGACCCTTTTAAATGCTCGTACTCTCAGAAGGGGCTTTTTGGGCTTCTCTTTTGGCTTGGACGTCGGGGTCCACTGCCTGCGCTGCGTAGCAGGCAGGAACGGCCCGACGTCCATTGCCTCGTCAGTTGTCATAAGGGTGCCCGACGAAGCAGGCCCCCTGGACTTGGCCACCCTTCGGGGGCCGTTCGTTTGACCCGCCACCGCCGTTGGCGTCGTTTGCGCCAGAAGTGGCACGGGTGGTGCGGCGGCGGTGGGAGCCGATGAGGGGCCCCAGATATCCATCACTTCGGCACCCTCCAACATACTGGAGGACGGGGAGCCGAGGCGGGAGCAGCACCGGTCACGACGGAAGTGGTTGGCACCACAACCGCTGCGGCCTCAGCAACCGTTGTGGCGACGGGTTGGGCTGCCTGGTGCAACCCAGTGGGGGGCGGGGGGACGAAGTCGGACCAGCGGTACTGGGCCGCTGCCGAAACCAGACGCTGCTCCCCCCCCGTCGAGCTGCGTCGGCGTACCTCCCCAGGGGGAAACAGGCGAACCCCAAATGCGCCTCTGGGAAGGAGATGTTCTCTGTCACTTTTAGGTTGACAGCTTTCGAGTTAAATTTTCTCGCGCTTCCTCAAGTAAGCCACGTGTAGGCCTTCGCAGTTAGCACAAGTGCTGGTAGAAGAGTTGCAATTGTCAGTACGGTGTTCCTGTGCGGCGCATTTGGCACAGGTTGTTGTGCCGCGGCAGAAGTTTGCACGATGCCCGAACTGCTGGCACTTAAGTGAAGGCCGCGAATTCCGGATGTAGGGTCAGATGGAGCACCATATAAATGCCTGCATTGATATGTTGCGGAAGTACCGAGCGGTCAAAGGTCAGGATGATGAGCTGCGTGGGGATTTCCATATCGTCTCTACGGATATTGATCCGCCATACGGCCGTGACGCCCGGATCTTTTAATCCCTCAAGGACGTCTGCATCTGTATCATTCAGCAGATCTGGCTCAGAGATGACACCCTGGGGGCTGTTGAGGCTCCGGTGGGGTGTTACCGGAGTATTGGTGACCGGAGGTATTGGTCCAGATCACCCATTCGTGTCTGAGATAGAAGTTTTATGGCCTGCTTCTTATTGTTTACCTCGACAAGGACCACACCAGTACTTTGTTTCTTAGTCTTGAAGATTTTTAATTATGCCTTCAAGATATTTAGCGATCAAGAAAACTGATTCCGTTGCAAGGGAATGCGCTATATTACGAGATTTTATGACAGGAAATCGAGGGTAGTTTTCCGGTTCACTTAGCGTAAGTAGGACAATGGAATGAAAAGTACTTCGGTGCGGCCCCTTTTCAGGACCGATCATGTTTGGGGGGAGAAGGAAATACCCTATGCTATAGTATAAAAGCAGGGGTCGGGGGCACTTCCTTCGTTTGGCTTACCCTGATACCGAGAGAATTACTGGAGATCCCTGCCTGGTAGACAGACAGGGAGCTCATCAGCCAGAGCTTGACCTTGGCTCCCACCACCACCCTTTGAGGTTTCCACTCTTCACCTTAAAACTCATTACCATGGTCGGTTAGAGCGTGAGTAGGGGGCTCGGAGTCGGCGGTGTCACGAATGCTATCACCAAGGTTACTCAAGGTGCCCCGTGCGGGGTTGACCAATTTTGAACTAACGTGGGCAGCAACACGGCACTGTAGGACTGGGAAGAACAACCTGCGGAACGTAAGTGAAATTGCCTATTGCGAGGTTTGAAGGCCTCCTGGAAAGGTACAATATTTTGTCATTTATTGATTGATTGATGATGAGGTTTGACGCGCCGAAGCTACACAGGCAATCAGGCGCACCGTGGCGGGGGCTTAGAAATATTTTGACCCCCTGGGGATCAATAATGTGCACCGAAATTTTATCAGCTGAACTACTGGGACTTCTGGGTATAGGAAACCTCTGCTTAAAACCTCTTTCGGGCAGAAGCAACGCTTTCTCAACTGAGCAAGACATGTACACTGTGTTGAAGCATTGTACCTAAATTCCTAAAATAGGACTACAAAAATTAATATACTCAGGGCCCATCAGATGCGCACTACTTCGTCAAGGCGACATTAAGGGCTGTGGTAAAGCAGCGGAACAGGCAGCTTAAGTTTGTGAAGAATAACTGCATTTGGTATAGGTCCACAACGACGAACTATCACGAACTTCACAGGATACAGACACGACAAAAACGCGACGGCTCACTACCAGTGAAGTTTTCTTAGGGTGCAGAAAAAGACGTAAGCATGCGCTTGCCCACGAAGGGAGGGCTTACGTGAATAAGCCGTATTACACACAAAAAAATCAAAGTCCTATTCATAAGAGCGATAATGGTACAAGGCCATTGTGATGATGATGATGTTAGCTTTTTTATGGTTAAAGGCCAACTGAGGGCAAAGGTGCACGTGCGACACAGAGCAGAAAGTCACGCGTTCGTGAATTGCGCCGGTTAGTCAATTCCAGAATAAAAGTATATGACACTACATCTATGGGATGTATGAACATATGTGGAACACGGGCATACCCAATTCCGAGCTAGGGGACCCTTTAATCGGCAATTAGAGGCAACTTTATGACCCACCAGGAGCGCCCACCGGCTTCGACCTCGACCGAGGGAAGCGGTAGGCATTTACTAAGGCAGCATTGAGTCGCAGCTAATTACCGAGCGATCGCTAATTTAGCAAGCGATCACTGACCCAATATGTCGACCGCTATGAGAATTTAGGTGGATGGCTAAGAGATTTCGCCGGATCAGGTCACGCGAGCGCAGCGGTTGAAAACTGCCGACGAGAAGCCTAAGCAAAACAGCCTGCGGAAGATAAGCCTACCTAGCAGAAGCCACGGAAGCCAAGATTGCGGCGCAGCTGCAGTTGACGTTAGCAACAGACGTGGTTATTACCTCGTGTGCACTGTCTGCAAAAGCCTACGTCATAGGACGAAGAAAGTACACAAGGGCAAGCTGCTCAAGGGCGCGAGAATTCCAGACCTGAAGATTGTAATGCGGCCACGCAGCGGGCTCCGAGTGCTCGATGTAGCCCAGGTCGAAATCAGCCGAGACGTTACTGCAGCGGCACAATTCGACGCAATTGCAGCAAGGGAAGGCTTTATTTGCCCAAACCATCAGCGAAACATAATCATCGTGAGTACCCCGAAGAGGGAGCCCGCCGACAGTATGCTATGGTAGAACGCATAGACATTCGAGGACGTGCCGCGAGGTGAGCGCTTACGAATCGGCACCCCACGGAACAGTTAAAGGAATAATACGTTAGAAGACACCCGATAGAAGATACCGCCCAAGAAATTCAATACCAGGTGGTGCACAAGCAAAACCTGACGGCGTTGCATGCGAACCGGATCGGCAAGACCAGGTGCGTGGTGATCGCTTTCGAGGGACGCAAGGTTCCGAACTACTCGCGTTACGGGAACCTGCTTGTTGAATGCTCCCTGCACCGCAAGCAGATCGACGTCTGCTGCCAGTGTGGCCGCGTCGGACACCAAATGGGCGTGTGCCCGAATCCCTAAAATCGCATCTGCCGGCGATGCGGCATCGCCTACCGGGTCAGAGAGAACGCGTGCGTGCCCAAGTGTGGCCTGTGCGGCGGCAGGCACCTCACTACCGATCGAGCCTGTAAGGCAAGTGTTAAGACGCCATACGTGGTGCGGCGGCGGCGCTGGGAGCGCCGCCGAGCCAATGATGACAGCCGCCAAAAAAAAGAGGACCTGCAGCGCGACTTTAATGCAGCACCTATTTGTGGAGCCGTTCGAGAACGCCGACCGGGCGGCACGAACGAGGCCGGCCAGGCGCCATCAAGCGGCACCAAGCGCGGCTGCCGCTTGAAGACGATGGGGAAAGGAGGCTGTCGAGGCTCTAGCGGAAGATACCGGGGTTCCGTTCGAGGTCCCCGAGCAGTTAGAGAGCCCGGGCTGACTCCAACCGACGAGAAATACTCGTCAAGAGAAAGGTGGGCTGGACCCACAGGTCCTCCGTCTCTTTAGGGAACGACAGACTTTCCACCCCTTAACACTACCGCACCTCGCCCCTCTATCCAAAACGCCGCACCACGTAAGAGTGCGGCGAATGCACGGAACTTAAAACACTAATGGATAGGCAAAACGCCCAGATTCAGAAACAGAACGTGCTGATCCGAGCAAGCATGAGTCAAATAGATGCGCTAGCTAGCGGTAGCTCAGCGACTAATGTTACCAAAACGAGGAAGGCACCCGAGGACGCGAACGAAAAACGCAAGGTGCCGCAGAGGGGCTGCCTCCCACTACCAAGAGCGGATAGGAGAGGCGCTGCCCACGTAACAAGCATGGAATGTTGAAGAAGTTGTGGACGCCGGAACCACCGTTGACCACGAGTCGGCAGTAGCGCACCGCAGACGTCAAAATAACATCAGCCACCACCGCAAGGTGGCGAACTGGCAGCGATACTCGCAGCCATCAACCAAATCAACGAGAAGCTTGGAAATATGGATGCCAGACCTTAGAAGGCCAAGTAAAGGTCCTGTCAGTCAAGCACGAATTACTGGCGGCGAAGGTACAATCATAACTGTGAAAAACAGGTTAGCAGTGCCAAGGAAAGAACGGGCCAATAAAAACAAGGAATCAATCGCGTACTGGCGTGGTCGCATCGAAACTTCAGAAGATGGCAAACAAGCCAAACAGTAAAAAGCAGACAAGCGGGAGGGATACCACGGCCATTTACCAGTGAAATTGCATGGGCATTCTCAACAAGCAGGCCGAGCTACAACTTTACATAGATGGACTCGACAAGAAAGCGGACATGATCGCGTTGCAGGAGACGCACGGCAGACCCAGAGTCACGGGATACGTGATCTACATGGACCCGATGGAAGGCGAGTCGTTGATACTGGTGCACAACAACGTGGCAGCCACCCAGCACCTTACGCCGTGAAGGGGCTGCGACCACACACTGGTCGAGGTTCACACAAGGACGCTAGCGCCGGAAACTTGTTTGTGGTGAGCGTATACTGCAGGCCGTCACAAAGGCTGTAGGACTTTCAAAAACATTGAGCTAGGCGAAGAGGTTGGCGGGGACCAGGCCACTCCAGATCCTCGGCGAGTTCAACGCCCTTCACGCTACATGGGGTTACAAACACCAGTCTAAACGAGGCAAGGCCCAAGCAAAGGCAATGGAAGACCAAGACAAGGGGCTCCTTAACGAAACTGGCGTCGTCACCCGAAAGGGATACCGCATCAATAGGGACACCACACCGGTCTTGTAGCGGATGGCGGGCTCCTTTGAAGTGGCCTGGCGGAACGGAGACTTAGTCTTGGGCTCCGATCAAGCCGTCATAAGTATGTCCATCAAGGGATCAATGTTACGGGCGGCCATCAGCAAACTCCGGATCACTGGCTGCTACCGAATGCGCAAGCACGTGGACGAAGAAAACGATACCTCCGAAGAAAATGCGGAGGAAGGCAGGCATAAAACGTACACAGATTGGGCGCGAGAGCAAAAGATAGCGCTCGACAGATTTACTCAAGAAGTCGAGACTACGGTGCAGACGCCCTTCATCGACGCGAAGATAGCCCACAATCTGGGTGGCGTGGCACTCGCTAACGCGAAGATGGAAGCGTCAACGTCGAAAAAAGAAGCTCGTCAAACGCATCGCGATACTCAACAGACTGCTGAATACGCAACCAAGCTGCGCCGAGAGAACAGGATCAGTACGTGCGACGGCCTGCAGGGCAAGCTGTCGGCGCGCAAAAATTGGTGCCAGCTAAGATACCTGGTCGATCCGCTCAGCAGGAAGACCTCCACCAACCGCAACCCCACCAAATTTCTGAACGCTTACGACAGCAACCGCCAAAGGCCTATTCAAGATCTTAAGGCGAAATACCTAAGGATGGAGCGAGCACGGTTTCCGATACCAGAGGAGTACGGGGGACCAGAAAATCTGGAATTGTACGAACCGTTCACCATCATAGAGTTGCCAACAGCTTTTGACGAAAGTAATAAGAAGAGCCCACCGGGAATGGACGCCATTACCTACAAGCTGCTCAGCAACATGAGCGATACGGTGGCACGTCAGCTCTTGTGTCACACCAACAGTACCTGGGAATGCTCCAAGTGGCCCGCAGAATGGACAGACGCCAAGGTACGGTTCATACCTAGAAATGGCAAACCTCTGACGATCGACAACATCCTCCAGATCTCAATCACGTCCTGCGTGAGCGAGGTAATGGAACGCATGGTTTTCAGACGACTTCAAGCACACCTGGACGAGATGAGCCAGATGCCGGCGACCATGTACAGATTCCTCCAGCACCTGAGCCCCCAAGACATCCTGATCCAGTTACACGAACTAGTGATCAAGAGAGCAACGAGGCACGCGCCCCGGGGGATGCTGGCTCTGGACCTCAAGGGGTCCTTCGAAAACCTGTCCCAAGCCAGCGTGCTCGAGATCCTGCGCAAGACGGGGAGTGCCCGTAAGACCTACGGCTAGATAAAAACTTTGTGACCAAGAGAAATGGTTGAGTAGTAGTGAGTAGAAATAGTAGAGAAATGGTTGCAGCCTCTCGAGCTCGGAGACACGGGTACGCCACAGAGGTCGGTCCTGTCGCCTCTGCTCTTCAACCTGGCCCTCCTGCCCTGCCTGCACTACTAAATCAGATCGAAGGCATGGACCACGCGTTCTATGCCGACGATGTAATGGTGTAGAGAAACCGCGCGGCGTCCGATACATGGGCGGAAAAAGCCCTGCAGAGAGTGGAAACGACTGTCCATGAATTTGCTGAGACCTGCGCCCTGAGCTGTGCTCCAGAGAAATGGGAGCTTCTCATGGTACAGTCCAGAATAGCAAAGAAAGAGCTGCCACCAAACGTGATTATCACCATCGAAGCCGCAGAGATCAAACCAATGCAGCAGATCGGTATACTTGGCCTGCTATTGCGGAGCGACAGCAAGGTGCACGCGGCCATGAACAAAATCAATAAAACATCAGAACAGATCCTGAGCATGATCGGGAGACTCACCAACCGGAAAAGAGGCATCAAAGAGAAGACGCACTGCGCCTGGTGCAGGCGTTCGTCGTGCCACGCGTAACGTACTCTGCCCGGTACCTCCAGCTTTCTAAGGCGAACAACAAGACGCTGAACACGACGATAATAAAATCAGTCAGGTTCGCCATGGGCTTGCCAATCTACTCGTCCACACAGAAGCTGCTGGACGTGAGTGCCCTCAACATGGCGGAAGTGCTGGTGGTAGCACACCATTCCAACCAGAGAATAAGGCTGAGCCGGAGGGAGCACGGCCGGGCCAACCTTATCAAGATAGGATGGCAAATAGAACAGCAACTAACAATGAAGACGCTCCCCACAACGTGGAGCGACATCATCAAGACCAAGCCCCTCCCCTGGAACATGCCGCCAGGGAGGAACCACGACAGATGCTTTGCGCGGGCAAGGCCCTGTCTCGACAGCTGGAAGAGTACCCCGAGGTCCTCTCCGCGGACGCCTCGCTTCCCAAGCACGGCACCAGAGCAACGGCCGTCGTCACCACCATCAATAAACTGGTCACCGGCGCGTCGATACGGAAGACGAATTCAGTCGAAGTAGTAAAACAGGCCGTGGCTCTCGCACTCGCACAAACGGGAGTGCGGACCGTGGTCAAAGTCTCCAAGACCACCTACGCAAACTACCGCAAGGGGAAGATCTCTCCCACGGCCGTAACGAGCATCACCAAATGCAAATCACCGGGACGGCTCATAGAGCTGGTGTGGGTCCTGGCTGGGTGCGGGTCCCGACCTCTATGCTCGAGAACTGTCAATCCGACCCGAGTACGAGCCAGAGCTACCGTACACCGTGACTAGTTGCAAAGACATCACTTAAATGTTCACAAGCGGCAGATGTAGGCTTCCCGGGCCAAATCCGCAACTTAGCCGAAGGCAGAAAACGATTGTGCAACGCACGCAAGCCGCGGCACTAGCGCATCCCTCGCTCTTGCACAAGATGTTCCTAGCAGAGCATCACACTTTATGCTCGTTTTGCAGACGATCCGTAGGCACTCTAGCACACATCCTTGGCGAGTTACTAGGCACTCTAGCACACATCCTTAGCAAACATCCTTGGCGAGCCACCGCCGCTATCTTTGTAGCAATTTTACCAGCTTTTTATGTCTGGCCACGCATTGTGCACCATCAGCAGCGACAAAAGAGTATAACTTAAGGAATAGTGGCGGTAAACGTCATGAAACGTCAACATGAATGCATGCAAAGACACTTTGTCCGCAGGGAGCCCGCAAGAAAACTGAAACCAAGTCAGACAATGTTTCGGGCGAATTACCAGATCACCCAGAGAATTACTTCAGATTAGGCGCTTATTGCAGTGACATCAGTTCAGGGTACGTCTGGCAACCTTGTGAGCCGAGCCGCTAGGTAATAATGACATCCACTCTGAGGTTATGGTTCTTCCTCAAATAACGGGTCTTTTTGTTCCTGTCTGAGGATTTGTCTTTCCCAGCGCACTTACTGTCACCCCTTCTCCTTTCCCACTCGTTAGCGCGCGCTTGGTTCTGGCTCAGCTGCGCTCTAATTTCTGGCTTCCGCGAAAAACTTCTTTCCACCGAAGCCTGTCAAATACGGCTGCAAAAGGCCTGCCGGCACCATCGTAAAATGGCTTATTCATTCAAGAAATGCTCTCGAGTTAAGAGACCCCTTTTAACAACGGTTTTGGCAATTCCATAACGTGCGCAGCAGGGATATTTCAGCAGCATGCTTTAAAAAATTTTGATATCTGCGTTACCTCCTGTTTTGTTTGTGGTTTATTGCAAAATGGCAGAAATAGCCAGCACGACCTTGCTTTCAAAAAAGACGTTTGTACGCGCATATAACGTTTGTTTCTTTGGGTGTGATGCGCGTATTTTATGTCAACATTTTCGTTAGGCCACAGGCGCTTCTCTATATGTTTTTCGGCTGCCTAACGAAACTGCAGTTGTTATTCAGCGCTCGTGCTGTCTTCTCTTTTTCTCACGGGTACCAGCTGTTCTTTCAGTATTAAGAGCTCTTTGGCCAGCATTGCCCTCTTCTCGAAAGTGAACGTGATTACTTTCACCGCTCCAACAAAAAGTGAGGCCGCTGAAATGGGCTGGGAAGTGGTGTTCTAAAAATGCAGGTGTGGTCCCTTCCTTCTTGAACAGAGGTGAGCGGTAAAGTAGCGGGCATATAACGAGCGACCACAGACATCGACAAAGAACGGAGCCTGAAAATACAACAATATACGTGGACTAGCTTTTATATAATGCTGCTTGAGAGACGGAGGGCCCCGAAGGCTTTTACGTGGTGCCAATTTCTGTGTCCTGTATAGGGGGCCAACCTAAACGAGGCACGGAAATACGCATGCATGCTAGCAGACGGTATGCGTCTGGCTTTCGTCACGGGATCACCAACTACCTGGAGAGCACGATTGAACGACTACTCCGACGGCACCATAGCCTCCGCTTACAACTGAACGGTGTTCTGAGCGGAAGAAACATTACTTAGAAACCGCTGGCTCGGCGGCCGAGGTGACCAATTTGCTTTCAGGAACCGAGGAATTCCACCAACCGATGAAAAAGAGAGGCCGAAGATGTTACATTTCAAAAGACGTGAGACGACTTGCTACTACAAAACTCCACACTCTGTTAAATGCGGTGACAAAGCAGTGGACCCAGCCTCAACCTGCAATGAAATTTGCCAGAGCAATGAAATTTGCCAGACTTCCATGCATTTCGACCGGTACACTGGACCGGTCAGCCAAACTATGAGTACCAGCAATACTAAGGTACATCAGCTTCATCTCAATAAGTTTGGTTAAACCAAAAAAACCGACACTGTTTTAATGCGGTTATCAGCCTTGCGGAATGACAAACTGAGCACTTTGGGCATAACCAATTATGTAAACAAGCCTGTCACTGGAGCACCCGTTTCGGCCATCTGGAAGCTTCACGCAAGCACGTTTTCAATACAGAGTACAGCAGTTCGTGCTCATCGCGTAAAAACTGACCACTTTGGAGCTGTTTGGCCGCCTACCAGTGTACAACAATTTGTACTGCCTGGTCCAGGTAGAGATTCAAAAATTGAATGTACGGGTCGCTAGTCCCGTTATCACCCCCTAACGTTACTTAATAGTCTCTTCAGAATACTGCAATCCGACATTGTACATTCTATAAAAGTTTCCACAATTCGAAAAGACACCAGTGCCCCCAATGAGGGCATCCACTTTAACTGAAGCTGTTTTTGACTTATGGCACCAGACGTCATAGCCGGAGCAAGGTCATTATTCCCTTCGCAGGATTTTTGACTATGAAGTCCGGTGTCGGGAAGCAGTGACGCGACAATGCGTATTGCGACAACACCCCACTTTTGTCTGATAATATGTGAACCAACAAGATAACAACGAAACTGTAGAATTAAATTCAGTGAAGAAACCAGAAATGCGCGTATTCTGCAACACCGCAAAGAATTGCTAAAAAAGCTGTGCTCAAAAACATTTGACGGCGAACAATCGAGTATTATATTTCGAGTATTATATTTCGTTGTGAGCAGCTGCTCACAACGAAAGATTGGTGCTTGGGGCTGCTTCAACAACTGTAGTGCAGTAAAAGACTGCCGAGTTGCCTGCTGTGACAAGTTTCTACATGCATGAAAAGACCTATCGGCATGTCAGCAGCAAGTTGGAAAGTGACCGCTTCGCCCGATACGATGGATTTGTGGCAAACTGGACACTTAGATTCTGTCCCGACTATAACTGCAAAATCCGCAAGATGTGCATCATTGGGAGCAAAGACATCGTTTTTGGAAGGGCAAGAAGGACGCACTTTTATTACTGCCGATGCGTCCAGACACTAGTGTGTGAATTCTTCAAGGAAAAAAATAAGGCTGTGGGTGTTGTGAAAGCGTCCTAAGACAAGCCGAGATTCTTCGAAAACGGAAGCTTTCACTGTGATCGTTTTGCAGGTAAAAACAGTTAAAACTTTGAACAGTCTTCCTTCTTATTGCTGCCAAAATAACACTTCAATCCGCACGGACCAAAGAATTTTTTGTAGCGTTATAAGCAACGAACATATTTCCACGCGAGACGATCAGGTCATAATGACGATGGAGAACATGCGTTAAGACACACAGCACTAGGTGCACATCGGCATGCGTGAACCAAAAAATTCTGATTGGCTTGGACCACGACTTGTTTGTTCTTCTCGTCTGCATAAAGCAAGTGACCACGATGCGCCAAACTATGAAAACACTGCTACGCGGGACTGTATCACCACCCCCCGATTCCAGGAGGGAATGTTACACAGCGTGCGTGCATTACGCACTTCCAGCGTCAGTGAAAGCTAACAAGGTCTGAAAGGTTCTGACCGAATTCTGGGGTTTCTGAAAAATAAGCGCGGAAAATGAGGAGGACGAAGTGTTTGCTAGCCAACTGGAGATCACAGAGATTGAAAAAAAGAGTATGAAATACGAAATGACCATATTACGTGGAACTCCAGTGAAAAGTAGGATATCCCTGTGGGAAGGGCGTGCTATTCTATCAATAAAAAGAACTTGAAAAGACCTGAAGCTGTGGAGAAGTTTTACGGGGCGATTAAACGTGCATGAAAGAAGGATGCACCAAAGTGGTATCACTGAGAGAAATCTTTTCTCGCTGGTGGCAGTTATACGTTCCTAACCAAGGAGAGATACATACTTGTAGATCGGTCCAAGAGAAAAATGCGAACAGTGTTTGACGCGTCTTCTTATAATAGTGGTGTCCGAAATAGCATAACGTCATGTTAGAAGGTAATGGAAACCTTAACCCTGACCTCGCGTCATACTGACTGAGTTTTCAAAGGTACAAGGTCAATCACCACTGACGTCGAGGGAAAGTTTCTCCAGACTGTGTTCGTGGAAGAAAACAGGTTTTCTCTGAGCTTTATTTATTTAAGGCGATATAAAGACGGGGTCAACAGTTACTGGAGCAGGAAATCTGGAGGAATATTTGAAATGTTTTTGGCGACTACCGCGCGTTTTTGGTGCCTGGTTTATTTTTGGAAGAGTTGGCGGCTGTTGCCGCCGTTGCAGCTTCCCTGAGCATCTGGGGTACGAGCAGGTGTATCAAGGCTACTGTGAGCAAGGGAATCGTCCATGCAGGCATTGATGTTTCTCTGATCCTCCTCCTAATAATGCTACACGTGCTCTCTTTCCCTAAATGACCCACGGAGGGACCAGCCTGCTTTGTGTATTAGGAGGTTAGTGACGTCGCCTAATTTCTTGCGCAGCGGTTACAGCGGAAATTTGCACTTTAGTGATTATTATCAGGGAGCGCTTTCTGTGTAGGTTACGCGCGTAACATATTTATCAGTAGCGCCGCGAGAAGATTTTATTCAATTAGGTGTACTGTACACTTTATCTGAGCTGGTCCTCTATGGAAACACAAGCAGCACATAATAATGCGTATATGACTTCCCATAAAGTGTGCATTTTTTTGCGTAATTTTGCGGCATCGTTTTTTGAGCAACCTATGAGACGTCACAAAAAAAGCCTTCCCGCAATAAGGTTACCGCTGCGCTGTAAAACCAGAAAAATATTTTTTTACAGTAACGCCAGAACTGTATGCAATTTCAAACGAGAATGAAATGAAACTGTAAGCCGTATTTCCAAACAGCATGAACGCATCAGGAATATTTTCAAATCAGGTAAGGCGCCATTTGCCACCACTCCGATCAATTTGAAGAAAACGCCTTTTCTTCGAATCAGCATTGGTACTGTGGGCACTAGACGACGCTAACGCATCATGTAGTACCCAAAGAGAGCTCATGAGACGTGTTTTTTTCGTTGGTGTCAAAAGAAGTGGCTCAAAAACCCCTGAGGCATTTCAGGCATTGTAACGGCATTTTTTAGGAAGGTCTGGGGCTTTAAGACACGCTATTTTGCATTGCATAAATGTATCATAAAATGATCACCCCGCCTAATGTTTTCAACACGCTGGCCGTGCTAAATCCGTCTAAAGCGAACATCGAGAGCATGAGGCTGTGCTTTAGCCGAAGACGTTGCATTCACTCGTGCAGCTCGTTATCAATTCAGAATCAATTTCAAAAGTGCGCAAATGGCCAACTAAACTCGTTATTGGGATTCTTTTCCTGTAATGGTTGTTCCTTTGAGGGACACAAGAACTACAACGTGAGGTTGCTGTGTTAAACTGGACAATCTTGTGATTATGTGTACCTTCGCTAAAACGCTGCCTGCTCCCAAAGCAATATTGCTTCGTTTTTAAACTTTCGGGCAGTATATATATATATATATATATAAAGGGATGCCGGCAGTCTACAACGCCAAATAAAGCATAAGAGAATGGTTGGATTATTTTTTTGACCGCTGGTGAAGTTATTTTTTTTTATTATTTCAACTAGAAAGAAAGAAAGAAAAACGCGCCCAGAGTGGGGCCCGAACCAGCGCCTTTCGATTAGATCTCGAATGCCTTACCAATTCGGCTATCTGGGAGACTGTGTTGTCCTTCACTTTCTCGGGAATTGATATTTACTACAACTGTACCTGACGCTTGAGGGTGGTAGCCAGCGCCACTCAGACTATAGGGGGACAACGGGACCTTCTTTTCGAACCCCGGGGCGTGACTCGAACGTCTGCAGCCTGTCATGAGCTGGTAACTGGCGGGAAACCCTCTTATTCTACCTTGGCATCAAGGCTGCCAGAACTGATGAATATGATGAATATGAGGTTTAACGCGGCGACGCAACGCAGGCGATGAGGCGCGCCGTAGTGGAGGGCTCCGGATTAATTTCGACCACCTGGGGATCTTTAACGTGCGCCGAAATCTCGCACACACGGGCGTTTTTGCTTTTCGCCTCCATCAGAAAAGCCGCCGCGGCGGCCGGGAATCGAACCCGCGACCTCGTGCTCAGCAGCGCGACGCCTTAGCCACTGAGCCACCGCGGCGGGTAAGGCTGCCAGAACTGATGCCCTCGCTACGCTAAGCTTTCGCAGTATAATATAATTGGGAAATGAGGGGCCCGTTAGGAAATAGAGAAAGAAATGCTGGCAGTTTACAACGCCAAAAAAGGCATATGGGAATGGTTAAACAATTGTTTACCTTTAGTTACGTTGCATTATCTTTTTATAATTACGTGAGAAAGAAAGAAAGAAAAACACGCGCCCAGAGGGGGAACCGAGCCCACGCCTTTCGATTAGATCTCGAATGCCTTACCAATTCGGCTATCTAGGTGACTGTGTGTTCCTTCACTTTCTGGGGTATTTATATTTACTACAACTGTACTTGAACCTTGAGGTGGTTAGCCAGCACCACTCAAACTATACGGGGACAAGAGGACCTTCTTTTCGAACCCCGGGGCGTGACACGAACATCTATAGCCTGTCATGAACGGGTAACTGGATGGAAACCCTCTTATGTTACCTTGGCATCAAGGCTGCCAGAACCGAGGCCTCGCTAAGCTTTCGCAGGATAATATGACTGGGAAATTAGGGGCTCGTTAGGAAATACAGAAAGAAATGACGGCAGTCTACAACGCCAAAGAAGGCAAAGGGGAATGGTTATAATATTTTTTTGACTGTTAGTGAAGTTATATTTTTTTATTATTTAAGTAGAAAGAAAGAAAGAAAGAAACAAAGAAAGAAAGAAAGAAAGAAAGAAAGAGAGAAAGAAAGAAAGAAAAACACGCGCCCAGAGTGGGGACCGAACCCACGCCTTTCGATTAGATCTCGAATGCCTTACCAATTCGGCTATCTGGGCGACTGTGTTCTCCTTAACATTCTGGTGTATTTATATTTACTACAACTGTATCTGACGCTTGACGGTAGTAGCCAGCGCCACTGAGGCTATACGGGGAGAAGGGGACCTTCTTTTCGAACCCCGGGGCGTGACTCGAACTTCTACAGCCTGTCATGAGCAGGTAACTGGCGGGAAACACTCTTATGCTACCTTGGCATCAAGGCTGCCAGAACCGAGGCCCTCGCTAACCTTTCGCAGGATAATATGATTTGGAAATGAGGGGCTCGTTAGGAAATACAGAAAGAAATGACGGCAGTCTACAACGCCAAAGAACGCCTAGGGGAATGGTTAGGTTATTTTTTTGACCGTTAATGAAGTTTTGTTTTTTAATATATTAAGTAGAAAGAAAGAAAGAAAGAAAGAAAGAAAGAAAGAAAGAAAGAAAAACACGCGCCCAGAGTGGGAACCGAGCCCACGCTTTTCGATTAGATCTCGAATGGCCTACCAATTAGGCTATGTAAAAACTGTGGTCTCCTTCACTTTCTCGGGTATTTCTATTTACTCCAACTGTACGTGACGCTTGAGGGTGGTAGCTAGAGTCACTCAGACTATACGGGGAGAAGGGGACCTTCTTTACGAACCCCGAGGAGTGACTCGAACGTCTACAGCCTGTCTTGAGCGGGTAACTGGCGGATCAAGGCTGCCAGATATATATATATACTTATTTGGCAGCCTCGATATATATATATATATATATATATATAGTTAGGAAATGAGGGGCTCGTTAGGAAATACAGAAAGAAATGCGGGCAGTCTACAACGCCAAAGAAGGCATAGGGGAATGGTAGGACTATATTTTTTTACCGTTAGTGAAATTATATATTTTTTTTCCATATTAATTGAAGCGAGAAAGAAGGAAAGAAAGAAAAACACGCGCCCAGAGTGGGGACCGAACCCACGCCTTTCGATTAGATCTCGAATGCCTTACCAAATCGGCTATCTGAGCCACTGTGTTCTGCTTCACTTTCTGGGGTATTTATATTTACTACAACTGTATCTGACGCTTGAGGGTGGTAGCCAGCGCCACTCAGACTACACGGGGAGAAGGGGACCTTCTTTTCAACCCCCGGGGCGTGACTCGAACTTCTACAGCCTGTCATGAGCGGGTAACTGGCGGGAAACACTCTTATGCTACCTTGGCATCAACGCTGCCAGAACCGAGGCCCTCGCTAACCTTTCTCAGGATAATATGATTTGGAAAGAGGGGCTCGTTAGGAAATACAGAAAGAAATGACGGCAGTCTACAACGCCAAAGAACACCTAGGGGAATGGTTAGGTTATTTTTTTGACCGTTAATGAAGTTTTATTTTTTAATATATTAAGTAGAAAGAAAGAAAGAAAGAAAGAAAGAAAGAAAGAAAGAAAGAAAAACACGCGCCCAGAGTGGGAACCGAGCCCACGCTCTTCGATTAGATCTCGAATGGCCTACCAATTAGGCTATGTAAAAACTGTGGTCTCCTTCACTTTCTCGGGTATTTCTATTTACTCCAACTGTACGTGATGCTTGAGGGTGGCAGCTAGAGTCACTCAGACTATACGGGGGAAGGGGACCTTCTTTACGAACCCCGAGGGGTGACTCGAACGTCTACAGCCTGTCTTGAGCGGGTAACTGGCGGGAAACCCTCCTAGGCTACCTTGGAATCAAAGCTGCCAGATATATATATATATATAAATATATATATATATATATATATATATATAGTTAGGAAATGAGGGGCTCGTTAGGAAATACAGAAAGAAATGCGGGCAGTCTACAACGCCAAAGAAGGCATAGGGGAATGGTAGGACTATATTTTTTTTACCGTTAGTGAAACTATATTTTTTTTCCATATTAATTGAAGCGAGGAAGAAGCAAAGAAAGAAAAACACGCGCCCAGAGTGGGGACCGAACCCACGCCTTTCGATTACATCTCGAATGCCTTACCAATTCGGCTATCTGGGTGACTGTGTTCTGCTTCACTTTCTGGCGTATTTATATTTACTACAACTGTAGCTGACGCTTGAGGGTGGTAGCCAGCGCCACTCAGACTACACGGGGAGAAGGGGACCTTCTTTTCAACCCCCGGGGCGTGACGCAAACGTATACAGCCTGTCATAAGCGGTTAACTGGCGGGAAACCCTCTTATGCTACCTTGGCATCAAGGCTGCCACAACCGAGGCCCTCGCTAAGCTTTCGCAGGATATTATGGTTAGGAAATAAGGGGCTCGTTAGGAAATACAGAAAGAAATGCGGGCAGTCTACAACGCCAAAGAAGGCATAGGGGAATGGTAAAACTATATTTTTTTTTACCGTTAGTGAAATGTCTATTTTTTTCCATATTAATTGAAGCGAGAAAGAAGGAAAGAAAGAAAAACACGCGCCCAGAGTGGGGACCGAACCCACTTCTTTCGATTAGATCTCGAATGCCTTACCAATTCGGCTATCTGGCGACTGTGTTCTGCTTCACTTTCTGGGGTATTTATATTTATTACAACTGTATCTGACGCTTGAGGGTGGTAGCCAGCGCCACTCAGACTACACGGGGAGAAGGGGACCTTCTTTTCAACCCCCGGGGCGTGACGCAAACGTCTACAGCCTGTCATAAGCGGTTAGCTGGCGGCCAATACCTTATGGGCAATGTCACCGGTTTTGGCGAATCTCCACAAGCCAGGCGAATTGTGATTTTACCTGCAGAGAACGTAAAACCGCGCTCTTCAATCAAAAATACCCAGAGCAGGTTATCGATGACGTGATTACACGAGCTAACCACTTGAACCGCACCGGCATTCTCTGTAAAAACGCTCCAAAATCCAATCCACAAACAAACCTCGTTTGATCCATTCGGCCTCTTCTCCGAAAGTGGCATCCATACTACGGAAAAACCACAATATCCTTGCTTAAAGTGAACGCCTAAACAGAATATTTACCGAGTCGCCACGCGTTGTTTATAGACGCAGCAAAAATTTGGGCAAGATGCTCACCAAATCCAGCATCAGCCGACCACAGACTACTGGTAGCATGCCGTGTAACAAACCACGGTGGAAGGTATGCCCACAAATGACCACCACACAGTGCACCACCAGCACACCTTCCAACTATTACGTTAATGTAAAAGGGAACTTCAACTGTGATTCCGCCAACGTCGTATATATGCTGGAATACACCCTCTGTGGCAAAACATACATCGACCAGTCTGAAACACACTTTCGTTTGAGGTTTAACAATGACCACTCTCAATCAAAACCTGCCCTTCTCTGCCTGTGTCAAAACATGTTAACACTCTTGGTCACTCGTTTGAACAACTGAAGGCCACAATTCTTGAATCTAGTTTCGGAACGCAACACGATCGCGTGGTTCGTGATTCGTACCTTATCGATAAGTTTAGGTCAGCCTCGTTTGGCATCAATAAAAGTTATGGAAAATTGACGTGTCTTTCCTCGGACTAAACTTTCGGTGTCATTTTTCGGGCTTGTGTTATGCCTGTTCATTTCCTTCCCTCGATAATATTCTCGCATCAGTTCATGACCCCTCGTAGACGGTTATAGTTTCGCGCTAGCACCGCGTTTTTAGCACGATGGATTCACTGAACCAAATTTAACAAGCAAGTCTGGACATTACATTCTGGGTAAAAGGCTCCGGTACCATTGTTAGCTTTCACATTCTCACCTTGTTCAATTTGTGCACGCGAGCGTGTGTGATTGCTTTCCGCTCCCTTTTTTTGTATTGCTGTTTTCGAATATTCGCTGCTGACCGCATCGGCGTACCCTGAACTTGTACCATGTGCCGGCCAGATGCATACCTCCCGATGCCGCGTAATACGCTTGCACCTGCGGTGTGTTTTCTATCTTTTCATGAATTGTGTCACAAACTGCAGGCCAGGCCCTCTATTTTTTTTTATATATTCGGGCGGCCGACATGATGGCGTCCCGGACGGAGTCGGCCATTTTGTGACGTGCTGTGGAATCCGGGGTCGCCCTCCGGCTCGGTGCTCACGTCTTTGTTTCGCCCTGCCAGCTCCGAGGACAATGCCAGCTGCGGAATTCCAGCGTGCATGTGCGGAGGGTGACGTCACGATCGCTAGTTCGGACGCGCGCGTACGATCGTGGCGAGTTACCGAGGGCCCCGAGAAGGGGGGAACGCAGGAACAATGGGGAAGACTTCGGAGTGGGTCTACGGGACAGCCAGCGAAGGTTATTTAGGCAGACGCAAGCGGTCGCTTGGGGCAGTCGGCTGGAGATTCGGCTGGCACTCGGCTGGGGCAGTCGGCTGGAGATTTCCTAACGAGCCCCTCATTTCTGAACCCTATATATATATATATATATATATATATATATATATATATATATATATATATATATATATATATAGGAAATGAGGGTCTCCGTGAAATAAGACAGAAAATAAGGGTTGGCAGTCAAGAAAACCTCGGAAAGCAAAGGGGAGGTTGTGGTGGGTCATAGAAAGAGATGAAGAATTTTTTGAGTCGAAAAGAAAGTGGTGAAAAAATGCCCGCCGGGTGGGATCCGAACCCACGATCCGAACCCACGATATATATATATATATATATATATATATACTTATATATATATATATATATATATATATATATATATATATATATATATATATATATACAGAAAGCTAGGTCGGCAGTCGACAACGCCACAGGCGGCATAGGGGTGTGGTTAGGCTCTTTTTTTACTACGGTTAATGAAGTTATTACTATTTTTTTAATATGCAGAAAAAAGAAAGAAAGAAAAACACGCGCCCAGAGTGGGGACCGAACCCACGCCTTTCGATTAGATCTCGAATGCCTTACCAATTCGGCGGGCAATCGAGATCTAATCGAAAGGTGTAGGTTCGGTCCCCACTCTGGAGCGTGTTTTTCTTTCTTTCTTTCTTCCACATATTAAAGAAATAGTAATAACTTCATTACGGTATTAAATAAAGAGCCTAACCACACCCCTATGTCTCCTTTGGCGTTGTCGACTGCCGACCTAGCGTTCTGTATTTCCTTAACGAGCCCCTTATTTCCTTACTATATATATATATATATATATATATATGTGTGTGTGTGTGTGTGTGTGTGTGCGTGTTTGTATAGAACACTGAATCAACTTATTCTGCACTCAGAAGACAGGAAGTGTACTTCCTGAAACGCCAGCAAACTTTTATTTTTATTTTTCAGGTCTTTCTCGTGTGTCCCTGTCTCTACGCAACTCATTTTTTCGCGCTCTGTGTGAATTTTCATGCTTCCAGACTATATATATATATATATATATATATATATATATATATATATCTATATATATATATATATATATATATATATATATATATATATATATATATATATATATATATATCGAAAGGCGTGGGTTCGGTCCCTAATCGGGTGCGTGTCTTTCTTTCTTTGTTTCTCACGTAATTAATTATAAAAAATAGTGTAACGTCCCTAACAGTAAAAAATAGCCTAAACATTCCCCTATGCCTTCTTTGGCGTTGTAAACTGCCGGCATTTCTTTCTGTATTTCCTAACGAATCCCTCATTTTCCAAACCCTATTGTCGTGTATATATGTATATATATATATATATATATATATATATATATATATATATATATATATATATATATATCGATATATGTATATCATAGAGAACGTGACTATTTTCACTTATTTATCAGTGTATTAAAGAAACATGACAAACACACGTCATTCGGCACTAATCAATATTTCGATATTTCGGAAAAAGCCGAATAGCATTGGCAATGACGACTGCAACCTTGATATGTGTCCTTACCGAGTCCCTCGTACCGTATCTTTCTTTTCTGCTACATGAATTACGAGGGATCTGGCTCCAGCAATGGGGATATGCCAATTGCTAACCCGGACCTTCGCCCAAGTCTTACGTTGCTGCCGCTGGGAAAAACGACGTTCTACGTCTCCCGCGGTGGTCAAGGGGCGGCGCTAGTTGACCGGCCTCAGAGCAGTTGTAAATATAATCGCCCGCAGTAAACTCGAGAGAGGAGGGGTCGCGGAATAGCATAAATGGTCAGTGCACCGTACGCGTTATGCGGAGATGTAGCTTCGACTCCCGCTTCCTGAAAAAACGTCGGATTTTTTCGCGACTTCTATTTTCACCTATTTACCCCTGTATCAAATAAACATGACAAACACGTCATTCGGCACTATTAAATATTTCGGACAAAGCCGAATAGCACTGGCAATGACGACTGCAACATTGATATATATATATATATATATATATATATATATATATATATATATATATATATATATATATATACGAAGGATAACTATTTACGAGGACCGCAGCTGCTTGAAGCTACTTTCGCTGCCTCGTCATTGAAATTACGGATTTTACCACACAAACTGTGGCAGTAAGAATGAAAAAAACTTTCTTGAAGAGTTCCTACACTATACCTCTTCGATTGATTTATAATTGATGGCTGCAGGTACCAAAACTTCTCGTGGGAGATCTCGTGATGTTTGTGCCTGATATTCGTGCTGACCGAAACCTGGAAACCAAGGGTGATTCCTCCAGATGTGAACTAAAGGTAAGCACTGAAAATTTGTGCAGTTATAGGAAACTATTTGAGAATAGAACTACTGGTCTAGTAAGGCCCACTTCTTAATTAAGTAGCCTCTATCGAGCAGTTTTCAGCTCAAGCGAAGACAGAAAACCAGGCATACCACCGTCAGTTAACCGCGGTGGGAAACGTGCGATTCTGCAGTTTGTTTAACAGGCAGGTGATGAGTTTGAAGCAGAAAGTGATATTCTGCGTGAAAACCTGGTCCTCTTCTTGTCCAATAACCAAAATGGTTTTGGCTGTAAAGAACGAACACAGGACGTATGTGATACGATGGAATTTGTATATGGGTCTCAATAGTTTGCCCCCCATTGCGTTACCACCGCGCTATCTCCATACATTGCTAGGGGTTGAAGAAAAGTTGTTGTCGTTGTTGCTTTTTTCTGTATAGCACATACCCCATTGAGGGATCGGCGACGAATCGGAAGGTTTGCGGAGGAGCGACTTCGAAATTCTCACTTGAGAAAATTCCTAAAATAATAATTGGAAACTTAACAGTAGTAACATAATTCCTGCCGCATGACGCCTGACGTCTAAACCGGTGCAGGCTGATCTGCAAAAACCCCGATCCGAAACCACAAAAATTGCGCCAATCCACCCTGTGAACGTGATGGGAAAGCAAAGCCGTGAACGGCACCCACAACAATTACCCAAGCGACGTCCCTTAAATTTAGTCATGCTGCTCTACAAAGAATGGCCAAGACGGTGGAGGAGGATGAAAAGGAGGAGGAAAACGAGAAGGAAATGGAGGCAGTACTTCTAATCAGATATTTAAACGGCCCACAGTGCGGCCCAGGTGAGTGGTTCTTTCTTCACTGCAACCCATATGCAGTACGCACCCCCTGTGATCTGTCCACCAACTGTTGCTGGGTAGGCAGACAGGGGTTGAAAAGCAGCATCTCCAATTTCTGTTGTTCGGTAGTTGACGGAAAGAGAGCAGGATGCTCAGGGCTAAAGGTACCCACCCCGATTACGTGGCGGTGTGTCTCTACTTCTGAAAAATATTTACATTCAGCGTCGTAGCAAGTCGGGTGCATTAGGTGAAGACGCGTCGGGGGTGGGAAGGAGCCGGATTGTATGTGCCATAGGGTAGTTTTTTTCTCTGGAAAGGTCAGGGCAAGACAAAGGCAGGGTCTGTCTGAAGGCGATAATGCTGGGTTAGGTCATTGAACGAGTCAAGTGCGTGACTACCTTCGTGCAGCTCCATAGCACTGGGGGTAAAAGCACAGGTATGTTTGTGGGCGTATTACTTGCCCATGTATGGATGCCTGGACGCGTGTCCAGATGAGGTGAATGGAACCATTTGGAGAGTGGGTTCTTAGCACACGCAGTGCAGGTCGGGACACCCAACCCCACGGCTAATTCCGGTAGGCTTGTTGGGAATCGGTAATTAACTTCCGAACCCCTCGTTGACCAATCATGTCTTTGGTCTTGAGTGAGGCACACTCAAGAAGGTCGGTTCTGGAGGTGGCCATGATGACGTCGTACAACTGCGCGCGATGTTGGGAGGCGTCAGGGTAAACAGCTGCATGATCCCCTCAGAGCGTGGTGTTGAGCACTTGAGCCCATGCTTGTCGCCTACCCTCGTCGTGTGAGGGATTCCCATTTCTAAGCAAAGGGAACATCTTTAGTTCTTGCCGTCAAGAGTGCGGGAGTAAATCAAGCAGAGTGAGATTCTGTGCTGACCAGCCAATATGGGTAAGAATGCGGCGAACCACTACAGTTCTGCTCATTCGGGGATTCTGGTTAGAAAGATGGCCAACTATCAGCTCTTCCACCGTGTTGTGGAGCCCCATGCAAAGCAGCCTCTCTGTGGACGCTCTCAGGAGAACACCAGTGGCCTACTCAACCGCCTTTCTAATTATTATATAAAGCATCTTGATGTCCTCCTTGCCGAGAAGAAGACCGGTGACGTATGTGATTCTAGCAAGCACAAAACCTAGCATATGTGATTCTATGTGCAAGCACAAAACCTAGCGTATCTGATTCTAGCAAGCACAAAATCGGATTCCTTGAGGCCTCGCTTCTTGGTGGCAACTCGCCAGATCATGTCTATGATTTTATTGATGCTGTGTTTGAGGCGCTATACATATACGTCACTCTTGGTGTTGGCCTGAAGATGTGGGCCCAGGATCTTGATGCTGGGGCTTGGAGTGAGCCTGGCCATCAAAAAGCATTTGAATGTGTTCCTTGATTTGTCGTTTGGCTTGATGGCGGACGACAAGGATCTGGGATTTTTACGTCAACACTGGAGGCCACAGGCTTTAGAAGACTGGCGCACTAGAAGCGAGATGCCATGCGTTGGTGTGAGCTTTTTTTTATTTTTTAACTCCTAGCACAAGCGCAAGGCGCGCACAGGGGCGCTAGACGTGCCGTAGACGGAGCGCACAGTGGCGCGTGAGATCGCGTGAAGCTATCCCGCTGCATTCAGCGAGAATGCAGGGGGCAAACCCGTCGCTGTGCTTGGTGAGTCCACCACCTGTCTTTTCCGTCTCCGCGTGGACTCGTAGCTGAATTGGTAAGACAACGTGCTCTCACGTTGTTACGCTATTATTTCCAGGTTCGATTCCTGGCGGTACCAGTAGATTTTTTTATTTATTCGCGGGAGTTTTCTCACCAACGGTCACGAGTGAACCCTTTGGGGGTAGAGGTATAAAGCTTTGCTTTAAAAACACAGAAACCTAATGTCGCAATAAGAAAGGCTAATAAAGTTTTCTGTCAAAAGACAATCAAATGTTTAAAAGAGACACAAATAAAGTGTAGTTATTATACGTGGCCAGTAATTATTGCCGAAGCACGTTGGTAGGTCTCGGTACGGCAGTTTTCATAGCGAAACTTTTAGGCGCTCACAATGCCAGGGAATGATGGCCTTCACGTAAACCGTAGGTACCCCTCTCGGCCGATCGATGACACCACTACCCCAACGGGCGCCAATAGCGCAATCTCGGTACGCAAGGCAAATCTACCTGCCTATGCATGCACCGACAAAGAAGCTAACCTTCACACATAAGCTTCGAGTACGTATATCGAGCGGTGAGTGCTATTGGGTGCGACGAGCACCTTTGCGGTGCGGGGCCGTTAGCGGATTGCAATCGCCAAACAACAAAGCCGTAGCTAAATGAAAGGTTGCCACACACGATCTTGCGGAACCACACTTCTTGGGCTGTCGAAGCCATTGCCGGTCCATCTACTTCATACCCTTACCGTTGACCCGGAAGTCCTCCCGCGACGATGCTACGAACGTCCATGCACAATCCAGGCTCGTGCGCCGGGTCACGCGGCACATTACCACCTCATATATATGCATGGATAAACTAGAAGGCCTCCGTTCGGGAGGTTTGAGTACGCACTCCGCATTTCGACTGGCATTGTGAGCGATCCCCGCCTCTGTAGAAGGTGGGCCCTAGTGTGGCTAAATTAGTTCAGCTGTTTCACCCAAGTTTACAAGCCTGGAACTATATTTAATTTGTTTCGCTGTTCTGTTATCTTTGAACGATGCATTTTAACTATAAGACAGGAATGATATATAGCCATGTAGTCTCACTCAATTCTCAAAAATAATAATGGTATTTCACTCCCAAGGACATTACTTGCACAAATTTCCACGGACATGCCATTTTGCCTTTCAGCACATGCGGACATCTGGCGTAATGTGCAATATGTGTTTTTTTTTCTAGCTTTCTGTTAGCTTGGCCGAGCAATACTAAAAAAATCCCGCCATCTCGACGAAGTGAATGATGATGAGAGGGGCGAAGCTAAAATGCTTACTGGTAAAACCGTCAAACATTCGCCCACACATCATATAAAGACTCGACACGTTGTTATAGGTCTTCATGACGGCGCGCACCATCTGAATGAGTGAAGGACATAAGGCGCGTTCATAGCCATGCTCGCGTCTTGGTTTGTAGCGTAGTGGGATGAGTGGCACGTACCTCTCGTCGCGGCGAGAGAGTCATGGGGTCGAAACCGGGTGCTGCCGCATGGCACTCGACACGTTGTTATAGGTCTTCTTAACGGCGCGCACTATCTGAATGAGTGAAGGACATCAGGCGCTATTCATTCAGACCTTACCTTACCTTTCCCCTTCTTTTTCTGTTTTCCTCTTTTTTCCCATTGTTCCTCTTTCCCACGTGTAGAATAACATACTAGGCCGCAGCCTAGTCGACATTGTTGTCTTTCCTTTACCTTTCTCTTTCTCTGGCAGGCCTTACCTTGTCAGAAAATTGAACATTTAGGGCTCTACATATTACCAAGCATTTTCACATGATGTGTATATTTTTTGTTTCGCCAAAACGTTTTGCTAGCTTTATTTATCGCAGGAATATATGTTTCTATTTTCACTGTATTTTAGGTTAAAATTATACTGGACTTCTAACTCATAAAATAAGCCGTGGGCACTTTGACTAATTAAGAGCTTGGTGAGTATGTTCAGCAGCGATAGAAACTCCGCAGAGATACCTTGAGCTATAAAAATTCGCTCACTTGCCTCCCCACAAGCCTGGAACACACGTGGGTTCGACTCGTTCATGCATTAGCACCTCGTTGCTTGGCCATGTACCAGGAAAAAATTATCTTGGTAATTCAGCCAACATCTGGCCTTCGCTTTACTTTAACGGTGCTCCGTCCTCCCGGAAGACTATCTGAGCTGTGTCTTTCTGTCGTTACCACATTTTTTCTCTCCTCTATCCTTTCGAAGCTGCCCTGTATTCTTCCTTGTAGATATTTTCCCTGATTAGAGACAGAGACGTTTAATAGTTAAGAAATGGTCACCGACGAAATATTTTTCAGGGTGTGATGGGTAGATATGGTTACATTTTCGCATACATGCTGGCCTAATGTGGCCCTGCGGTGGACGGCCAGCCTGGCTTCACAAAGAATAGCTATTGGCATGATTAAGAGCGAAACAACTTCTGAAAAGACACCTAAAGAACTATATTTGAAGGAACATCCGAAATGGCAGTAAACGAACAAGCTAGAACTTCCCCGATTCATTTCCATTGATAATGGGGCCATGCCGACATAGCGCAAGTTTGGTTCATTGGAAAGAGGGCTTCATTAGAATCACACTGACACAATTTTCAACGTACGATTTGCTGAAATTAGCTACTTAATTAGGTGAAAAGGGAATGATCATGCGACCCTCTAGCTCATTTCTTCCAACACAGCCTATCATGTCATGCGTGCCAGCCCTGAGATTGGGTAAGACTGGCAAAAGCAAAGGCACATTTGGCAAATGACGCAAATTAGGCTTGTCGAACGAACTATTCGCACTTACATTTATGGTGCATTCTTTTTAGAGCAGTAAGAATGGTGCAAACACAAACGTATCGATGCGTACCACTGTCGGTAATGCGCGTAATATGCTTGTTTTAGCTGCACAGCACTGCGGCGCACTTTCGGATTTTCTCAGACGGCACTGGCCGGTTGGTGTAAGCGACGCTGTCTTAGGTGCCCATATTTGTAGAGTGGACACCATGTTTTACGGAAGGATTATTTTCTATTTTAACAGAACCAGGCGAGGTAGAAATACGGTGAAAAACAAAGCAAAGGCGGTAAACTGGCCGGCGCGGTATGGTGCCACCATCTAGGTTGACTAACTTTAAACAAGGCTCCCCAGCACACTAGGTTTAGCTTGAAGACCTGCTCCTGTGATGTCATTGCATAGTCAGGACAACTCAAGATTTGGAAGGAGAATCAAAATTTAACCTAAATTGGTTAATTTCTCAGTAAATAAAGCATCGTTTGAAACCAGACAAGCGCTGGAGCACTACAAAACACGAAATCTTTCGAGTAAAACAAACTTCTATTATTTCTGCTTGGCCCCTTTAAAAGGACACTGCGGTGAATTTTCCAATCTTTGTTTCCGTTTACATTGCGTGGACTGGCTGAAATGAACACAGTTTTCAACGTTTATTCCGTCAATAAAGCTGTTTTTAATTTATAAACCCAGAAAGAAGAAAAAAATACCATAGGAGTCTGTAACCGCCGCAACACCTAACACCAGTGACGCGAATTCGAAATAAGGTGTGATAGCATGATGTCCCAGAGTGTTTTTTAAACGTTTCGTTTTGGTTTCGCTGAAACAACATGCTTGGAATCCGACGTGATAGCTTGATGGGCATTCTCGATCTCTCAGTAACCTGCATGCCGCGCTTACCTGGTGTTGTTAGCTGTAAAACGCGAACGATAAATGTGGAAGGATGGCTTCGAATCGCACCAATCACTAGTCGAGGCACACGCAGTGGCTGAACGCTCTCTGGGTCACTGGAAAAGCTCAAATGCGAGGCCCTTTGCCCACCTTCCCTGCTTTACAGTGGTCCTGCCCCGTGCCTGTGTCGTAACAGGCGTGTTCGCATCAGGCCGAGAGTCGAATTCAGTTGTCCGGCACGATGCCCGCAAGCAGTCCGTGGTTATGTCAACACCACACCAACGAGAACCCGGCAGTGCGTTACTGTCAGTGTGGACGCTTTCTGCAAACACGCTAGTTGAAAAATGAAGGCTGCCTAACATCATTGGGAATGTAATATAGAAAACGTTACCGAAAACACCAAAAGCAAAGGGTAAAAACATGCGCTATCGGAGCTTCCAACGTGTGAATTAAAAAACGTTGTAGCCAGTGCTTCAGACCGCTCACTCATAACAACATCGCTTTCGGTGAGGGTAATGTAAAGCACATATCGTATAGCCTGTTTGTTTAGTTTCAGCGCGCCGAGAAGCTTACATCAAGTATTTCTTGAAGGATGGTCGTGCAGTGTTCTTCCACGCAAATTCCAACAAAATCTCAGCTCCAGCGACTGAATTGCGTAGGCAGAGACGCAATCGCAACTTTGTGGTTGTGCTGCTTACCATTGTGCTAGCTCACCCTGCGCAAAAGCTGCATTTAGCAACTTGCATTTATGCTTTACTCTGAAAGTTACGGTTGATTTTAATTTATTACTACCTATATTATTCCGCTGGTTCCATAACGGCGCTGCAGAAGGCTTTGAAGAGCATCCGGCAGCTTCGGCTGGCTCCTAGCTTATACACAATGCACGCAGCCGCCCCCTCTCCCGTGCTGTGCTTGACAGAGCCGTACATGAAGAGATGCACGTCACTGCTGACCTCGTCCTGCAGCAGGGAGGCTGCCCTCGGGCGCTGTGGTCCGCTTGTTGCGAACCCCGCGCAGGGTCGTGGTGGTCTGTAGGGCATAGCCGGTGTCTGGTTGGGGCGGCTTCTGGCGGGGTCGGTTCGGCATCTTCATGACCTCCTTGACTATAGTGAGCAGGGATCCTATGTTCGAGTTGGGCTGGCTACGGAACCTCTGCCTGGAGCGCAGCTCCGTCGTGTGTGGTCAGCAGGCGCTGGATGTTCTGCACCACGTCTGCAAGGCGCGAATCTCAATGGGCCAGGTGCCCGCTTCCGTATAAATTCCCGCAACTGGAGACGTGGAGAGGAGGTCCAGGCAGAGGCGGATGGCGCGGTTCTGGTCGACCTCCAACTCCTGCCACCGTCTTGTTCCGTAGCAGGCGAGTGGAAGCGCGTAAACCACAGCTGCGAAGGTCATGTCGTGGAACATGCGCTGCGCCACTTGGTGTGAGCAGGCATTGCCTCTAGCAAGAAGCTGCTGCATGCCTTGGAGCACCCGTGCGCTGCGTGCCCGGAGGTCCTTGATATCCAGCAGCCATGTGAGCCGGCAGTCAGTCAGCAGCCACAGCTACTTCACGGTCAGCCTCCAGGGAAGAGACCGTTCATTGAGTGTGGAGGGCAGTGTTGCCATTCCAGACTGCATCCTCATTGGAGCAGCATGAAGGCCTGTGTTTTGGCCTGCCAGAGCTGTAGGCCACGGCTCTTGAGGAAGACTGTAACTGCTCCCAGAGCCTCCTGGAGACACGCCTTGACTGTGTGGCAGTCTTCGGAGAGGCCATGGGTCCCGAGTGCCATGCCGCCAGAACCCGGCCTGTCAGAACGCTGGTAGATTTTTTTAGGCGTGTTACAATTTCGGCACACTTGGCCGTCGATCAAATGCAGTGGAATGCCGAGCTAAAGCGGCTAAGTTGTCAGAACTGCTTTAAGGTCAGATATTTTGCGCCTGTCTGCCGCTCACGAGGTAAAGTGAAGTCTCCATTTATCCGGGAGGGCAAAAATATTTCTGAAGCGAAACCTTAAATTTCTAATCTACAGATGAGTCCTGACTGTACACGGAGAAAACTTATCCTCATCAAAGTTAATTTTAATAAACCCACACTGAGCCTGCGCTAGAAGACTGGGTAGCGTTTATACCTACCGAGTGAAGAAACTTTTTAGCACATTTCTATCAATGTCCGCAGAAGAATGCCAAAGTGAAGTTGTGCTACTACCCACGGCCACGGATCGCAGTGAATGGTTGCTTCCTGGGGAACGTATCCAACAAGCAAGGTCGCACAAGTGTTCTTTGTTATTTCGTGGAACGTCGTAGATCACTTCTGGGACAAGATGTCATACACAATCTCCATCTCTTCTTTGAAGGTCATACACTGTATTGTCAGCGAACCGATTAAGTGGTAACTTCACCGGCTTCTAGAGTGGGAACAAGAATTCACCAAGTGCGTGCAGCATGACGACTGAATGGGAAGATACGTGAGTAGAGCACGTCCATTCCTGCACGGACTGCTCTGATTCTGTCCTGTGAATTGTCTCGCAAAGAGCGGCGAGACTGCCGGTTGAAGCAAGCTACACGAAATGGCAGAGACAAAACTGAACAGCCACACGGACACTGCACGCGCAATAAAAAACTCATGTATTCACACCTTGTATGCAGAACAAGCGCTGCAGGAAAATTTAAAGACGATAGTCTTTCTCGGGTTACTGGAACCCATAAAGTTTCGTCTGTCTCGGTATGTTGTTGTTCCAGCCAATCGGCCAAGAATAAAATAATTCTGCAAGGCAACTTTTAGAGATCGACAATTTCCAAACTAGTGTATCTGTAAACACTCTTCATATTTGTCATACTATCCACCAAGAATCAAACCTTAGGCATTGTGTCACAAAGGCAAAGATGACTCAGTTGGCTTGAAAAGAAAACTAGTTTATTGGAGCGAACTTGTGCTCCCCTAACAACTAAAAAAATATACAGGAGGAGAAGCAGCAGTCAACAAAGTGACGTGCGCAGGCCACTGTCGGTGAATCGAACGCCGCGGTGTCAGCTCTTCTGGTATTTATCTTTCGGCGCGTGCGTTTCACTAACCGTCGAATTACACCAAGAACACTGTAGATCAAAGAAGGTTATTTTAGGCGAGTGATGTCAGGGCAAAACACTATCCCTATCAAGGGATAATCCATGCGACATAACAAATAAAGCATGGAACAAGCGCTAAACTTAGTACACAGATAGCCAGTGCTGTACACGTTCCTCTAAAACAGGAACAAAAGCTTGTTCCTTGTTCCTTCCCAATATTGAAAGGAGTTCCCGTGACAAGTTCCCTTATTGCGAAAAGAACGCGTTCCAGTTCCACTTCGATCATAGAAACGTGTCGTTAAATTTACGTTACATTTCATTTTTTAAAGTTAAGTATTCTGTCGGTAAATGCCGAGGCGAAATAAAGTGCGTAATTTAAACTCACACCACACTACGTATATTATACGGACAGGAACACCGGCGGCAGCAGATCATCATGAGATAAAAAGGATCCAAAGAAATGCTCCCAGAAAACTTCTTTCGTGGAGCACCGGAAAAACTCCAGATATGTCTAACTGCGATTTTGGTTTAAAAATGACTCGAAACGAACAGCCTGTGCATGCCGAGAACACCGAAAGTGTTGTGAGCAATGATCATGAAGATAGCGACAATGGTAGCTCATGACATGTGACCAACCAACATGTAAGACTACTAAATATAAACGCTCGCAGTATTACAAGCAAAACTGAACACCTTGAAGCTACACTTCTAGCGCAGAATCCTCACCTTGTTGCCCTTACCGAGACGTGGCTTGATACTTTCTTCAGTGATGATGATGTGGTGCCGCCGGGTTTCAAAATTTTTTGAAAGGACAGGGCAACTAGGGGGGGTGGTGGGCGGTTATTCTGAAAGACTGTATAAGAGCTACATTGCTATCTCATGTGCCCGATCTTGAGTGCTTGTGTTTAAACCTGACACTTGGCGGCCAGGATTTCGTGTTGTACGCACTGTACCGGGCTCCTGATTCAACTAGCGATTATCTAGCAAAATTGCATGCTCACATGCTACAATTCAACGATCGAAAAGTAATATTAGCAGGAGATTTTATTATTCCTGGTATTGACTGGGAAATATTAGAAGCCGGCTGTGACTCTGTTAATATTTCTTCCGTGTTTATATTATGATTGACCTCAATCTTGCGCAAGTTGTGGTTGATCCTACCCGTGTTACAGAGTCAACATCTTCATTGCTTGATCTGGTATTTTTACATGGATCAATTGTCCAGTACGACATGTCCGTGATCACTGGCATATCGGACCACAGTTGGGTTAGTGTTTCGTTCTCCCTGCATGTAAACCGCTCTAAGGATACGCATGTCCCAAACCTGTTAAACATTGTGCGCGCGCTCAAGATTCACGACTTTTTGAGTTTTTAGAAGATCATGTGGCCGAGTTTTGTGGCGACAACGTGGAACACCTTCGGAAAAAATTCACGAACATCTTAAGTTTTGTTTAGATACATTTATTCCCAACAAACTAAAAAACGCACTAAGTTTACTCCGTGGGTAACGAGACATATACTCAGTAAAACGAAAGGCTGAACGCCTCAGGAAAAATAGGGCAGTTTCCCCCGCCTACGTGAAGTCCGGTATGCTTTACATGAAGCGATTCAACGCGAGAAAAGCTTTTATTTCAATACTACATTGGCTAATTTTATTACCGATGATCAGCAGAAGTTCTGGGCCAACATTAGCGATCGCAAAAAGAACGTAGAACAAATTTCCGTGAATGGTTATCTGATATCGGATGCGAAAGCGATTGCTGATCATTATAACTCCTTTTTTCATAGTGTTTTCTCTCAGCATTCTCAGCCTGTAGCTTTTGCACATGATCCAAATATTCTAACAGTAAATTTAGTTTCATACGAAGGAGTTCTAAACATGGTTCTTCGCATAAAAGTAAAGTCTTCCGGTGGGCCAGAGGGAATACCGAATGAATTTTTCCGGCGGTATGCCGAGCCCTTGTCCAAATACCTTGTTACAATTTTTCAGGCTTCAATTCGTACTGCAATATTACCTAAAGAATTGAAAATGGCTCGTGTTAAGCCAATTCCCAAAAAGGGAGACCCTCTTCTTGTCTCCAATTCTCGGCCAATTTCGATTATATCGTCTTGTATGAAAATGTTAGAACACATTGTCACAACATTCATATCGAAACACCTAGATGAGCATAACATTTTATCTCCGTGCCAGCATGCTTTTTCGAAAAGATTTCTCAACAACAACTCAGTTATGTACAGTCATTCATTCTCTTGCATCTGTGATTGATAAGGGCGCCGAAGTCGGCGTCATATTCTTAGATTTCTGCAAAGCTTTTGACTGCATCCCCCATAATAAACTTATGGTTAAATTACAGCTCATTGGACTTCCCAATTTTCTATTAGCCTGGATTTCTAACTACTTGTCTGATCGCTCCCAGTTTGTGTGCATTAAGGATCAATATAAATACTTCTGCCTGTTACTTCAGGTGTTCCACAGGGCAGTGTACTCGGTTCCCTACTTTTTGATATACTGTAATGATGTAGTAAATTGTGTAAACCCACCTGTTAATGTTCGTCTTTTTGCGGAGGATTGTATTCTGTTTAACTCGATAGCTAATCCTGATTACCACGCAGCTCTCCAGTCCACCCTAAACAATATATATCTATGGTGCAACCAATGGGGAACGAAACTGAACTTGGGTAAATCAGTTATCCTCCGTGTCACTAACAAGAAAAAGCCCTTCCTAACTGAATACACGCTCTCTAACCAACCTCTTCATGAAATTAAGGAATACAGGTATCTTGGTGTCACTCTAACAAATAATTTCAGTTGGAATTTCCACATTAAACAACTTTCTTCCGCAGCTTTCCGCAAATTATGCATGCTAAGACACAAAATTAAGGATGCTCCTACAAAAATGAAACACTTAGCTTACCAATCCTTGATACTTGCGAAATTATAATATTTATTAGTTGCCTGGGACCCTTATACTAAAACTAACATTGACGCATTAGAAAAAATTCAGCGGAGGGCAGTTCGTTTCTTTTATTCTCTCTATAAGCCTGGTAGTTCTGTCACTAATGGTATGCTTTCAAATGGTATCCCTTCTTTGCAGTCAAGACGCAGATCCTCGCGCCTGAAATTTTTGTACCTCCTTTCAAACCGCAAGCTTGCTCTGAACCCTGACCCCTACTTCACACCTCCAAGAACACGTCAGACCCGCCTTTCACACGCACTTTCTTTGTGTAGGCCCGAGTTCCGAATTCCGAGACGGAACTCGGGCCTACACAGCGAGGGGAACCTTCTTTCTTCCTCCTTTGGCGAACTGCTTGGTTGGTTGGTTGGGTGGTAGGTTGGTTGGTTGGACCATTGAATCATGGCGATGTTGTGCTAGAGCGCCCAGCCCAAATTCACTTCATGTGGCGACGCACCACGGCAGGGCCGATTCGCGCCTCTGTCAAACCGCCCGCGAACGACGTGCTCCGACCGGCCGGCACCGGACAGTCACCTCTCTTGTTCCCTTCTCAACGGCTGGGCCGAATAATGCCCAGGACGACCGGCTGGCGGCAGACACGCAGCTACATACCTGAAGAGGATGCCGCTGTGTCGCCTTCCCTTTTCTGTCGTGGCTTCTCGGCTGCCTAAGCCGCTTCGCCTCCATCCGTCGGATTTCAAACTTCGGCCGGCGAGAGTTCTGATTGGAGTGATTAAAACTTCTAGGGGCTGCAATGGACTCCGGAGGGTATAAAACTCGCCCACAAGCACAGCGATCGCAGCACTTATCGGTTGCACTTTTCGGAAGCACCGCGTAACGCGTGCTGTCACATTTGTGCGAGTTATGTAAAGCTTTAGTTGCCGTTGTGCATACTGTATTGCTCGTACTAACTTGCGAGGCGCGCATGCAGGCAACCATGAGAGTGCGCCGTCACTCGTTACGTTCCGCGAGATGGCGGTACTTGTCTGTGGTAACCACATCACTGTGTTTCACGTTACAAACACTACCTCACCGAACGCAAAGTATTGCCTCGAGTGCAATGTGAGTGCGCATAATAATATCTTTGTTGACGTCACCGTTTAAAATCCGATTGAAACGGTGCAGGCGGCGAACTTCGGTGTTTTTCCGTGTCTTCGGCGTACGGGCGCAGTGGCCAAAGCCGCGCTATTACCGTGTCGCATCGGACAAGTCTGTGGCCGTTTCCAGTGCTACCAAGCGAAGCAATTGACGGCGAAACATTTCAACGAATTCCGCATATGTAAACGTTGCTTTATCTGTTCGTCGGCTCAAGAACTTCTGGTCGGCGCCGCGTCGATCGCGGACGGAGCAAGGCAACGTCGCAGCACCGTGGTGACCGCGTTGTGAACGCCAGTCCCAACAGCGGTGACAGCGTCGGGATGGCTGATTCCCAACAGTGCTGACAGTGCTGGGATCGCCCAGTCCCAATAATAGATGGCAGCTGCGGAATCAACCGGCAACGGCTACTACCTAGTGTGGTAATGCTCTACGTTCACCCTCAGTGCACCAGACTTCTACAGCACAGGTTATCGTAGTTTAGAGAAGGGCTGTATGAAGCACTGCGGAAAACTTTGATTTCTAACCTGGAGAAAGTGTGTTGTAACCAGAGATTGTGCCGATGGTGTAAACGAAGTTGCGTAAGGAATTGCTTGCGCCTACCTTACTAGTTTCTCGATAGTGTAGGAACGGCAAGGGAATTCTAGCGCGGGCAAGCAGCAAGAGGCTAGTGAAAAATATAGAGGACCTTAACGAAACTCATCGAAATTTGCTGGGAGCTAGGCCTTGACTTACGCCGTGCGTAACGGAAGCTACGATCCTTGAGATCATGTGGCAGGAGAACGTAGCGGCTCAGGAAGTCGATGAGGCCATAGCTGACATCATTCAAGTCAATTTCAATTCAATTTGTTTATTTTTCACTAAACAAATACACCAGGTAAAAAATGGTGAAAAAATGGCGGCCGAAAAAAAACTGCAATAAAGCAGCTTCACAAAACAAAGGAGAAGTGCAAACACAAGGCATACATACATACTGTTAGATGATTCATTTCCTACTCGGTAAAATTTAACACACAGGGACAAAAAAAGAAAAAAAGCGAGATAGCTGACGAAACAAGGTAAAACGCAAAATAGAAACAGTATTTGTTCAGTCTGGAAAAATCTAAATGAAGACGTGCGCCGTAAAACGAGATAAAAGCAACCTGTATATTCAGCAATGTAGCGCTTGTCACATGTAAAAACAAGTACATAAAATGCAAACAGGCAACGAAATAAGATTTCAGGACATGGTCTCTAAGAATTCCAATGACATAACATTCGTACGCAAGAATGACAACGTATACATGAAAGTGACACGAAAAATATTCCCTGCGTTCAGGGACACGTTTTCGCAAGTAAAATTCAAATAAAGCCATAACAACGTTAGTTCCGACATGCTGTTGTCAGTCATAGATAAAGAATCGATGCAGTGCTTATAAAGCTCATTTACTGTGTTGGGTAAAGTGTGGCATAATCTCTGGCCCCCATATTCTGTGCGTGAGAATGGTACCTGCCATGGAGTTTGACATCGACAGGAGTATGGCAAAATCTTTTTTTGTAGCTCAGCTAATTCCATAAATACCGCTAATTTACCCTGTACTGCATTTTTATACCTTCTAATTAGTTTTTATGATATATTTGGAATTCTCGGACTATCCGATTTTTCTTGAATAATTCGTCAGTGTGTGCAATATATGGAACAATTTCAATGGCTCGGAATGCCTGTTTTTTTTGCCAAACCGTGAGTGTGTTTAGATTTTTTGCAGTTGTATTTCCCCATATTATCACACAATAACTGAGCTGCGAATGGAATAAAGAATTGTAAAGTAATTTTTTAATTTCTAAAGGAAGAAAGTACCGATACCTGCTTATTATCCCAACAGTTTTGCGAGATTTTAAGCACACTGAGCCAACATCGTCGTTCAAGGACATATGTTCAGTGAATATTACACCTAACGTTTTGACACATTTCTCAAGCTTTACTGTGTATGGGCCCAAAATAATACTGTTTGGTATAGTTATGGGTGTATTGCGCCCCCTATATAAGACGCACTTTGTATTAGATTCATTAAGCAAAAGGCTATTGGTTTCAGACCAACTTTTTATCTCGCCACAAAGTCTGCCTGCCTGTTCTGTTATGTCAGTTAATTGTTTTCCAATAACGAACACTGTACAGTCAGCAGCATAAAGGACAAAAGTGAATCTTGTACTGATACTGACAATGTCGTTTATGAAATACAGAAAGAGATTGGGACCGAGAATACTTCCTTGTGGCACTCCCTTGACAACCGGTCGAACATTAGTTCTGCACTTATTAATTTCTCTAAACTGTTTACGTGATCCTAGGTACGACCGTAAAAGAGCTAGTATATTTCCTCGAAAGCCATATTTTTCTATTTTAGAGAGCAGAAGATTGTGATTGACGCGATCGAAGGCTTTACTGAAATCGAGGTATATTCCTAGGGTCTTCATTTTTTTCTGAATATTACCTAAAATTACTTCTTTTTGTATCAGTAAAGCAGATTCAGTGGAATGCTTTTTTTAAAACCGTGTTGGCTGCTTGTAATTGAGTGGTATTTGCGTGAAAAACAGTCCGTTCTTAGGTTGATCATTTTTTCAATACATTTCGAAAATATAGGTAATATTGACAACGGCCGGTAGTTGATTTTTGTCCCCGCCTTTGTGAAGTACCGTTACCCTCGCTATCTGCATGCTTTTAAGAAATACACTAGTTTTCAGAACTAAATTATAGATGTGTGTTAACACAGACGCATTAAGGTCTAATACATGTTTTATCGGTGCAATTGCAAGGCTGTCAGCGTCTCTGGTACGACTGCTTTTCAGTCCACGGAAGATTGCGATAACCTCCGATACATCGGTTGGCGTTAAGAACAACGTGTGCGCATGCTTCATATTCTGTTGGCTACGTCAGTGCATCCGCTTTTGTTGGCGCCTCCTGCCAGCTCTGTAAAGTAATCGTTGATTCGATCGGCTTGTTCTTTATCATTAATTACTTTGCCATCAACAATAGCAGTTTGCACTTCAGTAGGATTTGTTTTTCTGTTTAAAACGTCGTTTAATTTATTTTTTTCCGAACTGTTTCAGTTTTGCTAAGACAGTCTGCATTAAATACGCGAATGAAATAATCTTTTTTTGCTTGATCATTCTTTTTGTTTAGATAATTCCTGAAAGCCTTGTACCGTTTCCAATCGCTTTGATCCCGAGTACGAAGAAAGTAATATTAAAGTTTGTTTGTTTTCTATATGTGCCTAAGGATTCCTTTCGTAATCCATGGTTTCCGCGATTTATTTCTTGGTTTAAAGTGTTCTATTGGAAATGACTCAAAGTATTGCATTTTAAACATTTTCAAAAATTCTTCATATGAGGTGTCAGCTTCCTGATGAGCTGAAACGTCTGACCAGTCTATGGCCTGTATTTTGTTTCTAAAAGTCTGTAGTGTGCCTTCACATATAAGGCGGTATGTAGTTTCACAAGGCTTATTGAGCTGGAGGTGGGGCGTCTGTTTATAAAAGCAAATATTGGCATATGATCGCTGATATCGCAGCTTAAAACACCAGAAATGATATGGCTCTTTGGGATGTTCATTATAAACATGTCAAGTAATGATGACGTTGTAGCAGTGACACGCGTTGGTGAAGTAATTACATTGTGAAACCCATTGTGTTGCAGTAATCCTAAAAATTCTGCTGTAGGCATTGATTGGCTTAAGATATTTATGTTAAAATCCCCGCCAAGAACTAGAGTATATCCCATTTTAGTGGCGTACGACAGAATACCATCAAGGAAATTCAAAAATACATGTATACGTCCTGCAGGTGGTCGATAAACGACTGCAAACACTTTTTTGCGTTGCTTAATACACAGTAATTCATAATCATCAGTTATTTCGCTGAAAGGTTCCATCATTTTACAGCCGGTGACGGCCGTCAGGATACACACACCGCCACCTCTACTGTCTGTGCGGTTCAAGTAGGAATGTGTAAACCCTTTTGGTACATAAAACTGGAAATCGTTGTTGTACCATGTTTCCGTGAACATTAGCACATCAAATTTAAACTTGCAAGAAATGAGCAGAGCAGAAATTTCGTCTCGCTTTGGTTGTACAGATCGGGCATTCAAGTGGAGAAGTTTAAGCCATGGTTCAATATTTTTCTCACCACACACTTTGCCGAAGTCCTGTGGAAGAACGCAATCACTAGCCATGACAGATGATCAACGCGACGTTGGGCATGTATCTGTTTCGAGGGTATTACGTTGTGTGCGCAGGACAAATTTTGTCAAGATCACTTTCGCGGTTGATGCGTATTATCTGTGATTTCTCGGTTCGTCGGGCGAAAATGACGCCGCTCTTGACCAAGACAAACTTCCACGCATGTTCGCTCTTGCGAGCACCAGCCGTGAGCACGAGGAGGCTAAAAAGCACGGTGCGTGCGAGGAGGCCGGAGAAAGAGAACTCCGTGACCGCGAAGATGCGAAATAGCAGAAGCGGATGCAGGAAGACGAAAGGCAGGAAGGGAGAGAGCGAGCCGAAATGCAAGTACAGCTAGAGTTGATGAGGCTAGAGTTGAAGCTCCGGCAGTGCTCGCCGGCGTCCTTAGTGGCTGTCCAGCGGTTCAGGCAAGCGGTGCTAGGATTAGGAACCAACTGCAGGCGCCGTTTGTTGTTGGGAGGTCAGGGCCGGAAGATGGAGCGTACGAGGACAAACGCGAAGCGACCGCAATAGTATTCTTGGACAGAGAAACGAGCCAGGAAAACGAGAAGGGTGAAGAGGCGGAGGAGCCGCAGCGAAAGAAAGATTTCGAATCGCCCAAACAGTCCGCTAGTAGTGGTCAGTGCATAACACTCGCGAGTTCTCAAGCGGGGAAGCTCTCGCAGAAACTTTACGCTTCTGCAGCGAGCGAGAGATAAAGAGATGCCTAGCCACGTAGCCCGAACTACGAGAGATGGCGGAAAACGGTCGTTGTAACGTAGTCACCTTGCCAGCGGCTGAAGCGGGTTGCGTGAAACCCTTCGGCGGAGAAACGCAGCCGACGCAGCCAGGGATGAAGAATTGTACATTGTACCCAGTCCTCGATCAGCTGTAGCGCGAAAACGAGTTGAAGGTCGAGCGGAGTCGACAGAGAAAACCAGTGAGCTCGAAGCGAATGAAGCTAACAGGGAAAGTACCGCCATCTCGGAGAGCAATTGGGTACCTAAACGAGATAACGGACCACCTGAGACTTCCAAGAGAGGGCCATACTAGTCCACTGATTGCGTTCATGTGTCAGCCGCAGTTTTAGCGATCTCGGCAGAATGCGAGACTAACGGGAGGCCTTGGAGCATGTAGAATATGCCTTGGTGACTGCTTCCATCCTGAGCGCGCACAGTGCGCGAGATAAGGAGCTTTCAGGCGAGAGTGTGAACAGTAGCGCTAGCCAGACAAAGCCGCACGAGCCCCCGGAAACAAAAAGGGTTCCTTGGGGTTCCAGCTCTAACTCGGGCGATGTTGTGGCAATGCGTTTGAGCGGGACTTGAAAGATGCGCGAGCAACGAAGCCCGCGCGGAGAGTGAACCGAAAGCTCTGGGGGTAGCGTAGACGAGCCTGTTGCGGAATTCTAATTTGCCGCCAACATGAAGAATGATGATGATTTAGAAATGCCGAGAACGGAGTGACGCGTTTGCACGCACGGGGAATGGAGCAGGCAGGCGCGGGAGTTCGGAACGCTGCGCTTGAATACCATGCACGGCTTTTCGTCGCTCTCCCCACGGCGCCAATAAACGCTGAAGAACGGCTTTCCCTTTTCGTAACAGGCCCCCATCGGCCGAAGCGGGTTAGGTCATCCCTATCGACGAGGAAACCCAGCTGGAACGCCGTCCGAGGTAAAATTGGCGTCGCACCCAGTCCTCGATAGCTGGCATGCAATCAAGGTAGTGCACAGTGCTAATTTTCACCGGAGTGCTAACCATGTGGAGCCAAGGCACTCATTGCGAAAGCGAAAGTTGCGAGCTCTCTCTGCTTTCACGAAAACGCGATTGCGAGGCATGCGTGATGTTGGCCTTGAAATCAGCTCCGCACGAGATTAGGGGCGTCAGCCCTGCGAGCTCGTATATGACCGCGGAAAGAAAACGTATTTCAAATGACGAGACCAGGAGAGGGCGAAACGCTAGTTTTAACGCTGCGTTCGTTTTACCGTTCAGAACAGCCTTTCCGGTCATGTTGAGCTTCCGTCTCAAAAACGTGCCGTATTGCTTCTGGAAACTAACCAATCACCTGTTTCGTGGCCTGTCTTAGTACGCGCTCCCTTACCTCGGCGATGTCGCCATCTTTCTTAACACATTGCAGGAACATGTAGAACGCTTGGTGTAGAGGGTCACTCCTGGTGTAGATGGTCACAACTGGGGATAGAGAGTTATCTAGGAGAGTTTATCACGTTTTTTTGGAGTCTGGTGTTCTGACGGAGGAAAGAGGGTGCTTGCGCTGGGTGTTGCTTCTTGTCGGTCGGTTCTTGGCAAGCTGCAGAACGATTAGCGAACGGTGCTGGTCGATACACATGGGCAGTATTGCGATGCACCTGAGATCCGGACCTGGGAGGCGGTACCTGTTCGTGGAAAGAAACGTGCAGCTGCCCTTTTCCTGGAGCACTGAAGGTGAACTTGGACGATCCTGGCGAATGAGCGCGCCCGGCATCCGAGCCACGAGAAGTCACGCGTCTTCCTGGCGCATTCCTGGCGGCTGTGGTGCGGTTTTGCAAGAGCAGACAGCCCAAATTCTCTTTATCTGGCGACGCACGAGGGCGGGGCCGATTCGTGCCCCTGTCAAACCGCCCGCGATAGACGTGCCCCAACTTGCCGGCACCGCAGAGTCGCCTGTCCTGTTCCCTTCGCAACGGCTGGGCCGAATCATACCTGTGACTACCGGCCAGCGGCAGAAGCACAGCGGCATGCCTGGATAGAGTGCCGCTGTGTCGGCTTCCCTTTCTCCGTCGGTGCGACTCGGCTGACTCAACCGCTTCACCTCCATTCGTCGAATTTCAAGCTTCGGCCAACGAGAGTTCTGATGGGAGCGATTCAATCTTCTCGGGGCTGCAACGAACTCCCGGGAGTTTAAAACCCTCTCGGAAGCACAGCAAGCGCGGAACTTATCGGTGGCAATTTTTGGAGGCACCGCGTAAAGACCTGCTGTCACCTTTGTGCGAGGCTTTTTACATACTGTATATAAATGTTGCTGCAACTGTTCGTCGGCTCGGGAACTTCATTTCTCTACTCTGTTCCGCGTCGATAGCGGACGGGGCAAGGCAACGTCGCAGCACAGTGGTGACAGCGGCGGGATCGCCCACTCCCACCAGCGCATACTAACGCGGTTGATTGGCCAAGAAGCTTATTCCTTGTCTTCCTCTTCCTTCGTGCAGGCTTCTCTTGCGGAAGCGCTATGCCATCGGTTCGGTTGATTGGCCACCACACTGAACCGGTTCATCACTCTTCCTAGATCGAGAGGTGTAGCCATGGCTGCGTCCCAATAAAGTGTCCGGTGCTGCTGCACACACCATAGAGCGAGCCTATCGACTGTACGTTTCAGGCTGCTCCAAGTCACAACAACGTAAACCAGCTGGTCTGAGTGTGAGGTTGACTGCGACGTTGATGGACAGATGTAGCTGTACTTCTGAATTTGCATTTTCGGGGTGATAACGTCGACAAAATCAACTCGGTGTCACGTGGTGTCTACCACGTTAGCTGGTTCTCATAAACCTGCGGCGTGAGCATCACTTTGTGAAGAAAGGCACTGCCATCCACTGCCATCGGCATTTCAAACATTGCAAATGAGAAAGGTGGTCCTCCTTCCTCAACCTTGGCACTAACTTTGTGCGTCCTCCCAAGCATCTGGCAGTGACACACTTGGTTTTGCAAGTGATTAGATGGGTAGGAGGACCGGAAGGCACGAAGTCATGACACAGGCATTTTTGTTGTCGAAAATATGTGATTGAGATTGGCTAACACCACGGGACAACCGCAATGCAGAGTACATGCTTGTTTGGAAGCACGCGCCATTGAAAAAATAGATGGGTCCGATGTTGGAAAAAAGATGCCCTTTTCACGGCTTCAAGAAGTCCTTCGAATGTATTTTAGCACTGCCACTCCTACTGATGTTTGCATCAAACGAGGATTTCAGCTTGACAGATGACCCTTCTTCTAATATAGCTACGTGTTGTGAATGAATAATCACAGTGCTTAAACCGTTTCGGTCGCATAGGGGGCTTACGCGCTTGATGATTGCTTTTTGATAGGACAATTTACGTCTGGGGGGTCAGCTTCGGTGAAGATAGATTCGAGAGTGTAGAAGTGTAGAGGTAAGTTGTGATACGGGCCGCGCATGCTCACATTCTGCATGTCTCAAACCAGGCGTTATCACTAGATGTCTCCCAAACAGTCAGGAGCACCTGACTGCTTGGGAGACAAACACCAACCCCACAAGATTTGCACAAGGCCTTAACCTACTGCTGCCTAAGGTCTACACAAACTACGGCAAACAAACAGCCATTTTCGCAGCCATTCAACTATGGAATTCATTACCAATAACAATTAAATTGTCTTATTCTATGCGTTCATTCAACAGTAGTTTAAGATCATTTTTGCTTAACAATCTTTCCGAATAATAAAGTCTCGTATAGTAGTTGTCCTGTTTTTCCAGAGCTAATATTGTATAATTTCTTGTTCTAGTGCTTCCATACTTTATTAGCGTGTTACACTGATCCGTACCTAACTGCGAAATTTTAGTACTTGTACAAAATATTGCTTCTTAATTGCACAGTAATTTAAGACCATGCTTGCTAACTTTTTTTTTTCTTTTTTTCTGAATAATACTTTTTGTGCTTCCCCTGTTTATAGTACTAAAACCTTTTTTTTCTGAGATATAATTGCAGACTTTTTTAATAGTGTTTGCATATCCAATTAGCGTGCTAAACTGACCTGTACCTCGACTGCCTACATATTTTTTAACAACATTTTCGCATTTATTAACAGGAGGTCCCCCCGACAGTTTTACTTTGGGACCTCCTTCTGTACTAATAACTACGTGCAATGTGTATGTACCGAAAAATGTTCAATAAATCCTTCAAATCCTTCAAATTTGCTGTTCGGGTGTTATACACAAGCCTTTTGCCGACTGTACTACCAATCGCTCATTGCCGCTTTTGTTTCTCCCGGACGGGCAGTGCAGACAGCTCTTCTCACAGCGAAAGAAGATACGGAAGCCAAGGTGACGGGCACAGCGACAAGGGAAAGAGTCATCGTACCTGATGCGGGTCGCGCGTGCTCACATTCTACCGGTCTCAAACCAGGCGTTATCCCTACGTGTCGGGCGCGCAGTCCAGAGCACGCCGCTCGCGCATTAGAGACAAGGCTTTTATAGACAAGACTGTACGTGTCGTGTGTGGCATGGGGGCTTCCTAGTTAACCCTTTTCGAAACGTTTGACGAACACATGGACTGATGACAGACGACTTAGAAATGAGCTGTCCATAGCTGTCGTCTGTCCAACTCCTGTTAGCAGCCGTTTATCGTGTGAAAGAAGCACATGAAAATGTTTCCACCAATTGGCATTACACGCCCTCAAATATTAAAAAACGACGGCTCAAGGCGAGGCTTGAAGTTCCGGCTGCACCAAGCCACCGACTGCTCGTGGTTGATTGCACGAGCGATGTTTTTTGCATCCGGGCTTGCCGGCAGAGCAAGTTGCGTCGCTGCAGTCGGGTGCGCTGGCGCGCTGTCCCAATAATTTATATCTTCTGTCACGAGTGCTCGCCGAAATGTGCCCTCAGCGGAGGACCACAACCCACGGAAGACAGAAAGTGGCAAGGACGCTTTCAAGTTCTTCACGTCGTGAGACGGAGAAGACGGCGCCTAATTGCGCCAAAAAGACTCACCAACAGCTGGCCCAGGGTGGCTGGTCACGTGATTTCAGCGTCCCCAGTCCTGGCTGGCGGGGGCGCTCCATTATGCCAGTCGGCCACCGACGAGGCCATTCCAGGGGCGCTGTCAATCCCGGGTGCGAATCTACGTGGACGGATTGGGTCAAGCTAAAGCAAGCGGCTCCGCTACCAAAGGTAACGAAGGTTGCATTGCCAGACAATATGGAAGACCCCAGGCAGCTAAGTGGATCCAGGAGAATGCTCCCCTAAAGGAAGACCTTCAACAGATGAGGGCTGACTTTGTGTTGTTCCTTTAATGTCACTCCTCGCATGGCGAGAGACAGCAAATGCCCCCACCAGGGCAGGCACAGGCACGCTCGAGTAAACGTAGGGCCTCGCACCCGGAAGGAGAGGGGTAGGCTATGGAGACCGAGTCCAACAGCAAAGCTCTGGAGAGCATGAAGCCATCGATTACACAACTTGCTGATATCATTACTACCCTACCGACAAGGATGTCGTCTCTTGAAAGTACTCAGGCAGCGGCTACATCACGCTCGTCTCCGAAAGGCCCGAGTAGGGCACTGTTGCCGACAGGAGCGGTAGCACAAAACCCGGCAAGGGACTGGGTAATTCAGAACAGTAATCATGGTGGGCATTACTAATGTTGCCCAGAAAAACTGTGCTAGCCTTAGGCAGTTAAACTGTGCTAGCCTTAAACGACGCAGGGTTTGGCTGCAGCTTTTTCGCTTTACAGGTGATCACAACACACGTAATTTTGTTACACGAATCTCTCGGTGATTCGTTAACCGTCCCGGGCTATAGAGTCATCTCGGTGCGCATGGAGGGGAAGCGGGGTTTCGCAACTTTGATGATGATGATATTTGGATTTTATGGTGGAAGGCCAGCTAAGGGGAAAGAGCGCCAAACAAAAGTGATTTCATCACAGTGATGTGAAAGTAAAAGTAGAGGGTTTCAGTAAACATACACAAACTAAAACAAGCTAATGAAGATGACTGGTGTAAAGGGCCAGGTTGTCATTATGCATGATAAGAGATGTGTTGTAAAAAATTGACATCGGTGAGAAACCTAAAAACAAGCTTGGTGGAAAACATGGGCTCGTCTCCTAGAAAGTACAATGGGTGAAACGGAACGTGTTGTTTGTATAGTTGTGGGAAGTGTTCGCGTCGTGTGGTGTCAAGTGCCTTACATTGGATGAGTACGTGGATTACGGATAGGCCCTCTCCACACCTGCTGCGCATGGGTTTTGGAGATCCAGTGAGCAAGTGCGAGTGTGTTGCATGTGTGTGGCCTATCCGTAACCTTGCTAGCGTCACTTCGGTGTGTCTGTTGTGTGAGTCAGTTGTGTATCGTTCCAAGTGTGGCTTTATTACATGTAGCTTGTTGTCTGACTGTTCACTCCAGTGTGTTTGCCATGTTTTACGTAGGTGTTGTCTGATGACTGGCTTCGTGTCAGTGTACGGTACTGTTGCTATGTCTAGAGTGTTTCTCACTGCAGTCGCTGCGGCAATTTCATCAGCAAACTCATTGCCCGCGATGACAGCGTGGCCTGGAACCCAGCAGATGGTAACATTCAGACCTGACGCATACGCCGACATCAATAATTTAAAAACCAGATTGACAATGTAATTTTTGGAAGACCTTTGGGATGATAATTTACGCACGACGCTCAGTGAATCCGTGAAAATGATGGAGTTGGCGATATTATGTTCATTGATGTGATTTAAAACAAGGAGTATACCATATGCCTCCGCTGTAAAAATGCAAGAATTCGCATTCATGGTTTTACAAGCACTGAAATCGGGTTCGTGTGCAACACAAGACACCGCAATGAATGTTTTTGAAGCATCAGTAAAAAATTCTGTTGCCCCATATTTCGCCTGGAGATACATGAAATGCTGCAAGACGGCAGTTGTGGGCACCGTGTTTTTCTTAAATTGCGTAAACGACAAATCACACAATACAGGGCGAAGATGCCATGGGGCTACAGAAATAATGAGAGATGTTGTAAAAGTGTCTAAAAACGAGACAGAAAGTTCAGAGGCTTTCTCGCTCGCCCTGAGCGAGAAAGGCACAGAAATAGATGGACGATTCAAAACAGTCGGGATGTAGATGTATCGTTCATTATAGACTTAAAGGGATGGTGAGACATTGATGGAACTTTAAAAGCATATAGCAAATCGACATACTCGCGCTGGTACCCTAGGCACCATCTGTCACACTCGACGTACAGACTTTGCACGGGGCTAGTCCGGAAAGCACCAGACGCAAGTCGAAGGCCCAAGTGCTGCACTGGGTCGAGCATTTTCAAAGCAGTTTCCCATCCTGAACCATATAAAACACTCCTATAGTCTAACCTCGAGCCTACCAGGCGGTTAAACACTCGCAGCAGAAGTTGTTTGTCAGCACCGTACGAGTGATGCGACAAGACCTTTAGAATATTCAGTGTTTTAGTACATTTTTGTTTTAGTTGTTTGATATGAGGGATAAAGGAACGTTTTTCATCAAGGACTATACCTAGGAACTTGTGTTCTTTTTTTGACCGGAATCGAGACACCATTCAGTTTGATGTCTGGAACAGGCCTGATCCCACGCCTTTTGGAGAACACAACACAAGTGCTCTTAACTGGGTTTAGCTTAAAACCGTTCTGATCAGCCGAGCCAGCTAGCTTATTAACACCAAGCTGATCTTGGCGTTCGCAAATTGACATATTACACGACTTAAAAGATATTTGGACATTATCTATATACATTGTACAGGAAATGGTTCGTGGCAACGCCTTTTGAAGTGAGTTCATCTTGACTATGAACAACGTACAACTCAAAACGCCACTTTGAGGCACACCATCTTCCTGCACAAAACATTTGAAAGGGCAGTGCCAACTCTTACATGAAAGGTTCGTTCTGCCAGGTAGCTATAAAGAGTATTAAAAAGATTGCCCGAAACACCGAATGATTTCAGGTCGCTAAGTATCACGTATCGCCAAGCAGTGTTGTAGGCTTTCTCATGATCAAAAAAGACCGTAGCACAAAACTGTTTGTGGACAAAGGCATCCTTTATATACGACTCAAGGGCGACGAGTTAGTCGTTCGTGGATCGCCCCACCCTGAAGCCGGCCTGGCAGCTCTCGAGAAGACCATTGTATTCTAAGAAGTACACGAGTCTCCTGTTAATCATTTTCTCGAGAAGCTTGCACAGGCAGCTTGTGAAGGCGATGGGTCGGTAACTGGCGGGAGAAGACGGATCCTTACCCTCCTTCAGGAACCCCACTACAATAGCCTCCCTCCAAGATTTCGGAATCTGCCCCGAAAGCCATATGTTGTTATATAAGCGTAGGAGTGTTTCAAGAGTATCTGGGTGTAGGTGTTGTATCATTGTGTGTGTAATCTGATCTGCGCCTGGAGCTGAAGGTTTACAAGTGCTCAGGGCAGCATTCAGCTCATACAGAGTAAATTCAGAGTTGTAACCAGATTTTGACCTGTTATTATCATGTAGGGACTTCTTTTCACAAGCGGTTTTATGTCTCAGGAAAGTGTTTGTGTAGAGTGCAGAGCTGGAAACGTGTTGAAAGTGTTGTGCAAGTGTGTTAGCCCGGTCTTCCAGTGTGCCCCTGTTGTACTAACCAGGGGCAGGCTATGTATATGTTGTCCTTCAGGTTTCCAGATTCTTGTCCATACCTCCTGTGTGTCTGTGTATGAGTCTATGAATCTGAGGAAGGTGCCCCAACTCTCTCGTTTTGCCTCACGGCGCACAGGCTTACCACATGCCCTCACCGTTTTGAATATTGCCAGGTTATTTAAATATTGCCAGGATGTGAGCTACTGACGGAGGATACCCCACACCTTATTCTGGGCCTCTCACGCTCGCCTACAGTCCTCATTCCACCACAGCCTCCTCTGGGTGCGCAGGGCACTGGAGGCGCAGAGAATTGACTATTCGGTGGCGTAGAGGATGTGCGCTGTGATGAGTTGGGCTGCTTCCTCCACTTGTGGGGGTTTAAAGATTTGTGGTGGTCTTTAGATGTTTCTCTGAATGCACTCCAGTTTGCTTTTGATTCAGTCAACCTGTTATGTGAAGTTGGACTGCTTGGGCCTCTACCTATGTACGCTAGTGAAGTGGGGAAGTGGTCACTACCATAAGCGTCCGTGTCCACGCCCCACTCAAGACACGGAAAGAGAACTGTGGAACCAATAGCCAAGTCAAGATGTGAGTATGTATTGTGTGTTAAGGTGTGGTATGTAGGCTGTTTTTTGTTGAATAGGCCTGCTCCCGAGGATGTAAGAAACTTCTCTATCAGGTGATTTCGGGCATCAGTTCTTGAGGAGCCCCAAAGTGAGTTTTGAACACGATGTCGCCTGTAACGACGTAGGGTTCGGGTAGCTGGTGAACCAGTTCCTCGAAATCGGAGCTCAGAAGTGCAAAATCAGGGTAGATGTAAATGAAGCATACCGTTATCAACCTAATAAATATTGCCGTACGTATGGCTACAGCCTTAAGAAGAGTGTCTAAAGAGAGAGGGTTTTCATGCTAACGATTTTCTGGCGACGATGGTCACACCACCAGAAGAGTGTATGCAGCCAACCTTGTGCTTTCTGAATACCATGTACGTACTGAAGAAATTTGTCTGTTTGGAATTGAGGTGTGTTTGTTGGAGACACATGACACTTGGCTGATTGCCATGCCCATCTCGTACACATCGTCAAGATTTTAAACGAGGCCTCTGCAGTTCCAGTGAATTACGTTTTCTGTTCCCATTATCTACCTTTAAGAATGAATAGATTGTGTGTGTGTGTGTGTATGTGTGGGTTCATGTGTCGTGTTTCGGAGCTGTTACTCTCAGGTGGGGCTTTTTGGACCTCTCCGTACGCTTAGAAGTCGGAGGCCGCTCCTTGCACCACGTTGCATGCAGAAACGGCCCAACGTCCATCTCCTCGTCGGATGTCAGAGGGGTGCCCGACGGGCCTGGCCCCCTGGACTTGGACCCCCTCCGGGGACCCTTCGTTTGAGCCGCTACCACTGAGAGTGTCGGAGGCGCCAGAGGTGGCACGAGCGGTGCGGTGGTTGTGGGACCCGGTGCCGGGCCCGCTTTGTTCAACCCCTCGGAACCCTCCAACGCACTGGAAGACGGGGCGGGAGGGCGGGAGCGTCACCAGTCCCGAAAGAAGTGGTTTGCACCACAGCCGCTGCTGCCTCAGCAAGCGGCGTGGTGACGGTTTGAGCTTCGTGAGGCAACCCAGCGGGGGGTGGGACGGGATCAGGTCAGACTATCTGAACTAGTTCCCTGTGAAAACCAGGCGCCACTCAGCCCTCCAGCCAGCTGCGTCGGCGTACCTTCCCAGGGGGCAAGAGGCAAACCTCTTTTGCGCCCCTGGGAAGGTAAGGTTCACAGTGACTTTTAGGGGCGAAGCTCCTCAAACCATGGGTCTGTCCATCTCTTGTGACTTGTGGTACATGACCGCCGCATGCTTTAGGAGATGTCGCAAAGTGGGCCGCGTTGCACGCGCAAGAACCGGCTGCAACCGGCAGAGCAAACTCGGCACCGGGAGCGCGAGCTTGTCTGTGTTCGCCAGCGGAGGCGCGAGCGCACGTGCACTGCGAGGGGGAGATCACGCCACGAACGCAGGCAGTCGTTCTCGGAGATCGAACGAGACGCAAGGACCTTTGCTCGTTTCCTCTCGTCTTGTTCGGGCACAAGTTCGCCCTAACTAAATGTTCTTTCTGTACCGTTGTGTCCCATTCTACGTGACAAATTGTGGTGGAGGTGCGGGGTAGTCCTCGATGGCGCGGGGTCTTTCACCAGGTCTGGGCCTGGGAGCATTGACTCCGAAAATAAAAGTTGATTTGTACAATGTACGTACACAGTCTTACGTCTTTCTTAATGATGTAATGGGCGAATTTTCACGGGAGAGTTACGGGTACCGATGATCTCCCCCTCTCGAGCTTCGCCCCACTTATCATTCATTCCGTGGATATGGCGCTATTTTTACCTTGATGATCTCGTTGTCCTGTTTGAACATCTCGCATGTTTTAAAGTAGGCCCCGCGGGATCCCTGACAGCGCAGGTGAGGGTTTGCGATGGGCAGTTGTCAGATGTATGATCATGCTGAGCACACCTTGCACACGTAAGTCGGCCACCGCAGGAGGTGGTACTATGCCTAAACCGCTGGCACCTAAACACTGGGGCGGGTTGGGAATGTATGGCCTAACGGGGCAATGAATGAAACCTGCATTTACTGATTCAGGAACTGTGGAGTCGTCGAAAGTCAATATTACATGATTTGTTGGGATTTCCTTGTTATCTCGACGAATCACAATACGCCTCACTGCTCTCACCCCTAGGTCTTTAGGCCCTCCAACAGATTGCTTTTAGTTTCATTCATCAGATCTGACTCATATAACACCCTGGGAGCTATTAAGGCTGCGGTGGGGTGTGACCGTGATGTCCAGATCTGCGACGCGAGTTTGAGTCAAGAGATTTGCAGCTTGTTGCTTGTCGTTGATTTCTAAAAGAACTTCTCTGGTTCTAAGTGTTTTTGGCTTCGTAGGATTTACCAGCAATGCCCTCAAGAAAATTGGAGATCAAAAACACAGACTGTGACTGGGAGTCCGACGCCTCAAGGCATTCTATTACGAAAGACCTAGCATAGATGTCCGGCTTTGGGAAACTCGTCGTTTGCATCGGAGGAAATGGTCTCTCTTCGCAAAAGACACAATTCTCGACCCCGGGCTTCATATCGAGCGCAAACATTTTGAAACACTCACACTGATGCACTCTCGCTCAAACTAAACAGCACCTCGCGTCCACAACCTTTCACGCCCATTTTAAAACCACGGAAGCGCAGAGAGCCTTTGTATGTCCTGGGCCACGGTGATTAAGAACCCCGTTGCTAGTCTTTCTCTTGCATTGATCTGAAATGCATAAATTGGAAATGCAGCAACTGCGTACGAGAACACTCTGCGGCATTCGAAGTTTCGCTATCGTAACTAACATCTTAGGATCAAAACGTGGATGTCTCTGCAATTTTTTTCGTTTATAGTGCACAAGCCCTGCAGACACACGCAGAGACGCGCAGTCCGGTATTATCGAACAATTAGGCAATGAATGTTTTCGCATTGAAAATAAAATTGGTCGGTGGGCTACAAATTTTATCTGCATGTCGTTTCAATGGCGTATTACCTTTAATGCGGGAGCATTAGCAGTAGTAGAATTTGAAAACTGCCCGGCGTCGGCGGTGGTTGGCGTGTCGGGTGGGGATTAGAGGCATTTTATTCACCCCACCTTCCACGAGCAAAGACCCGGCTACAGGGGCGTAACGGCTATAATGACTCCCTGACGATGCAGAAAAAGCGGCGGTAGCAACCTGCTAACCACACTTCAGAGACAGGTGACAGCAATTTGGTTCTAGTAATTGTAGTAGCTTAGTTAATTCACAACAAGCGGTAGTGGTAGCTAGTGCTGTGTTGCTGCAGGATGGTAGAGCGAAAAATTAGAAGGTATTAAAGCACTATGAGATATTCTTCGCATCAAAACTGTTGATTGCTCTTTTTGCCTTCAGACTCCTTCTGTTTTGCCGTCCTGCCTTATATAAATCGTTCTTTTAAAACGATTAGATGAATACAAAACATGCGATATGTAACTGTCTAGTGATCTCAGTACGAGCTGTCAATCGTGCGCCACAAACAACCTAGCACCAAAATACCTGCACAAGGAACGACATTTTACACCATTAGGTTGTCGTTACACAAAACGTTTTTACCTTTTTTGGGTAAATAAATTTTTGATTGGTGCAGAGGGAGAGCTTCGGGTAATTTTACATGCCAACGACCCCACAAGTATCAAGGTTGGTTTGACCGACTCCCTATTTTTCCATTCACTAACTCTTCCCCGAATCATTTCACTACCCATTCATGGAATCAATTCGGAACCGTTCCATCGAATCGTTCCTGTTTGGGTTCACTTTTAAGAGGGCGTAAAAAACGCAGGTTTGATTCGGTTCCGCTCCTGGGCGAAACTTCGGTTTCGGTAACGGCGTTCAGCTTGATTCCGGTTCCGGTTCGACACACTGGCCGAGATTCTGCCTTATTCTCATTTTAGCTCCTAAACAGTCCATGCTGATGCTGCGAGACATTGAGTGAGTTCGCAAAGGGAACTTGAAGTGCCGCTTTGACTGTTTTAGGAAAAGGTAGAACAAATGTTTGTCGACATACTTTGTGACTGCCATCGTTGAACGGCTTGGGCATGTCAACCAAATATTTAATCGTGAAGGGAGCCGTGTTGCCTTAGGTGATTGCGCTTTCAAATAGCCTCAACGCGTCGTGCCTTGTACCATTACGCCTCAAGCTTGTTCTTCAGAAGTGAAGTCATGCTGGAGCGTAAGCGGTGGTGATAAACGAGGTTGCTGTAAACTACGTTTTTTAGAACATTTTGATGAAATGTGTCAGCTTTATGAACGTGCTAATTTTGGGCCTCTATATATCTGTTTACCAAACCAAAGCAACAAAAGTTGGTCGTACTTTGAGAAGCGCTGGCTGCCTTACGGTTCCTATCCGCTTTGTTTTCAACTGCTTAATAAGTGCCGGCAGGGTAAAAAATAAATATATATATATATATCAGAAGATAGAAGTGTCATCGCTTACGTTTTTCTTGCAATATATGTGCATTAAGAAGTAGATGGTGGTAGCAGAATACTGTTATTTACTTACAATCGGATTTCTGTATGAAAACATTCTTTTTTGCTATTGCTTTGACCTAAAATGAAGGTAATATTTCTTGCTAACCCGCGAGAAAAGATTCCTCGGGAGGCTATGCTCTGGTGATGTGCTTTGCAGAAGAAAGCATCCGATACTTATAACAACTTTTCTTCCAACATTTCACTCGCATAGCTGTATAGGCTTTCATTCCTTTGTCATTTGTAAAAAATAAACCACCTTCTTTTCTGCTACACCGCCCACTCGTCTCCCTCATTGCTTTAGTGCCTCATGGAAATTCTGTGACCTGCCCTACACTCTTTACCAGATACGATGGGAGAACAAAAACTACTTATCCGTAACACCTAATTCGCACCCAAGCTAAGAGTGGTGCGTGGGCACCTCACTAGCTGTGACATTGCACCCCAAGCGTGGGCTGAGGGTGACGACAAAGACGGCAGTGAGGGCCAGGGCTTTCACTGCTAGAAAGCTGATCACAGGTCGGGCGCCAAAACATAATCCCTTGCACTGCTCAAAATAACGTTTTATACTATCTCTCTTGGTGTAGTGGTGCGAATTACCTCAAAAAGCAGACTGGCAGATGCCACAGCTTCACCAGAATCAGGGTTCGATACAGCTCTTGTGCAACTCTTTTACTAACGGGCTATTACACCAGGCTCGACGCGGCTCCCAATATTCTACAAGTTGTTCCACTAAACGTAATCATTTTGTAGACTTCTTGATATGAGCTCACGCTTTATGGGTAATCGCCCTAAGAGTATCCTAGAAGATCGTCCAAAGTGCGTATGTGGCACAAAAGGAACACTACAGCTTTTTTGCTTCTCTTGCAGCGTGCGGCAATAATTAAGTTTGTATAGCGCTGAGCCTCTAATGCGTATAACCGTGTCGCCTTCCAGGCTATGAAAGTCCAATCAGTGTAACTAGGGCCTTAATATGCATAAGCAGTTAAGGTTTTGCAACTAACGATGTGGCTCATTCCTTGTTATGGCGCTAGGTGTACAGTAGAGTAAAACAGTGGCAAGACTGAAGTTCCTCCCATCCTAAATCGGATATTCTTTTCGCAGTTTCATGCAGGAATCGTGGTCAAAGCGAGTGACGGACGCGCTGGCAAAATATCCGTGACAAAAGATGAACATTTTACCTTCCGCCGGCGCCTTGAACTGGACTTGATCGCACGGAGTGTCGATGTAACAAAGGATTTCAGTTGAGTATTCCTGTAGTGTCTTTTTTTCCTGAGAAGGGTATGTTGAAACATTTGTGTCAGAGGTGAAGTAACAGTAATTTTATTGCGATGTTTTGTAGTGTGTAGTACCTTTTTTCACATTTAAGTACCCCTGGGGAAGGCACACCTCTTTGTTAGGACTTTGGCAACAACCGAGATCAATACCTTCTGCTAAGCTTCTTTTTTGTGTTCCCTACCGTCCTCTAAGTTTGATTGCTGCCTAATATTTATACAGGGATCTCTAACAATCGTGCAGCAAGAGTTTTGAAAAGAGCAGCGGTACTACAAAAAAAACTTTGTGCATATTATTTCCAATACCCAAATGTACCCGCCAGTAATTGTTCATCAATGAGATCTAATGATTACTTGTATTAACCATCCAACTCGAGAAGTGCTGCCCCAATAAATAAAGTGTCAATGAGGATTTGTAGGTACCAACTAGGGGCTTCTAACTGAGGTATTTTCAGCCACGAACGAACTGCGTACTCATTTATGTGGTGGTTGTACACTATCCGAAGGATAATTGAGCACTAAACCGGTCTAATCGCAGTATTTCCAAGGCGGCTTGAAGGGAGACTTCACCGGCTCTGCGAAGCGCACTGTTTCTTCATCTGGCTTACGGCCGCAGCATTGCGTTGAAATTTTTGCATTTTCCAGCTGCTGCAAGAATAGTTACGATAACCGGTGAGATACCTTCTGTCTAGTTCCAAATTCTGGTACATCTCTCAGATGGGGAAGGTGCAGGTAATAGCTCGCTGCCTTCACAAGAAATTTCTGCTGCTATCGGAAGGCGAGAAATGTGCTGCGCAATAATGAAAGAGTGCGTCTAATGAAAGCAGACTGTTCCCAAACAACACTTTCACATGAACTAAAACATATGAACGGTGTTATCAAACTCTTTTAGGGGCCATCATGTGGCGCGGTAATCCTGCGCTGAGTTTTGCCATGGCGTGGCTCCAGAAGATGGAAGACTTCATAGAAGATCTTCCCGACGTCAACATGACACCCGGAACAATAGTAAGTTCCAACGTTTTGTAAGGTTAAACTAGAGAAATCCTCACGGGTACTGTAACAAGTTTGAAATACGTCTGTTTGGTGTGCGAGGCTTCGTCCGTTACTTGGTAGATTGTTGGTTTCCTGAAAATTTAAGTATCCCTTGCAGAATCGGCGCATTCATTGCCCTAAACAACAAAGGTTATGAATTACCGCTCACAAATCAACAAGCTGTTTCCATAAGCTACATTGTTGTAATATCACTGAGGCAGATAGTCGGTGTTACGACTTTATTACTGGGTACAGCGTCCAAGGCCATCATCATCATTGTCATCACAGCCTATCTACGCCCACTGCAGGGAAAAGGCCTCTTCCAATATTCTCCAATTACCCCGGTCCTGTGCTACCTGCGACCAATTTATCCCCGCAACCTTCTTGATGTCATCTGCCCATCTCACTTTCCACCGCCATCTGACACGCTTGCCTTCTATAGAGATCCACCTGTTACCCTTAATGACCAACGGTTATCTTGCCTTTGCAATAAAAGCCCTGCCCACGTTCATTTCTTCTTAATTTGTAATGATATGTCCTTAACACGTGTCCAAGGTAGAAAAAATTTTATTTGCTATCTAAGTCGAGGCTGAGATACGGCTGGATGCAATTTGGTGAGAAATTCATCTATTTCGAATAATTAAACAAAGTGTAGGGAAATCAAAAGAACAGGAAGAAAGTGATAGAACGTCATTAACTAGCCTGCTTTATAGAGGGTATACCTTACATACTCCAACTAACATTCTTAAGAATAACACGCTACAGGCTGATAATTACTTTTCTGCTGTTACCACACCCTTAATCTGGTTACACATAGGTTCCTCATAGTAAGAGGAACTTTTTTGCAAAACGTTTCTCTTCTTCAGCAGCAGCATGCGATCTACGAAAATCTTTAAATATAACAATTGATGCCCCACATACCTACACCAGGCTATCTGTGAAACAATGCGCCAGATATTCTTTGGTCCGTAACGCTCTTTCATATAACGCTGCTGTTTATTTAAGTGGAAGCATGTTCCTTGCATCTGTGGCTAAGATGCCTGTGTGGCCGCATACTGAGGTATCCCCATAATACCCTCGAGGAACAGATCACATCTCACCTCCAGGCCCAGCTTGAGCGCTTAAAGCTCTCGGCTTTTGGTCGGACGATTCTCACCCTCTTAAACTACCCAACAGACCGTCTTCCACATATCCCTTCGGAACCTCCTCCCTGGTCTTCCTTCCAAAACCTAGTATTTGAGCGTATTCCTCCCCACATGCACCCTGCTCACAACTTGGTCCGCAGGCAACAACACACAAAAGCATTGATTAGGCGCAATAATTGGCTTAAACAGAATGGTGCGGCAATCTACTTCACGGCCGCCAGTTATTTCTCCCCTTCTAGAGATGGTGCTGTCGCCCTTCATAGCCCTACCCAATCTGCAGACACCATTGTCCATTTCAAAAACGTTCCAACTTTTACAACCCGCGAAGAAATCTCCATAGCCGCCACTGTCGAATACGCTGTGAAAGTCGAGACCCCGGCCATCCCAATTTTTATGTTCAGTGACTCACAGGAGGCGCTACAAAATATTTTCCGATACACCACATACCCGCTTACCTCTGACACCCTCAACTGTGCCCTTCGCGCCCATCCTCGTCACAAGATAACGCTGGTATGGCTCCCCGGCCACGCCAACTTGGACGGCAATGCTCTAGCACACGAGCTTACCCGCGTACTTTCCCTGGGTCCGTCCATGTTGTGGTCCCATGTGTACCACCCTGGCACTCAAAAGATTTCAGAACATGAAGCACGCCGACAGCATCTCTGCGCGCTACGCGCAAGCAGGCAGTATTTCCCGGTCCCCCACTTCGCCCGCTCCTGTCAAGCCGCATCTGCGGTCCGGAAAGTACAGACCTCTCTCTTATCACTCCATCCCGCATCCACCACATGCATACCGTCCTCTCGCGTCCCACTTGCTCTACACCCAACTGCTCTTTCTACCCATCCGTATGACACCTTTACTAGGACTGCCATCCGCCAGACCTACCAACACACCTGCGTTCCCGCATCGCTTCCTGGGAAGACTTATTGAACCTGGGTTCTGGCGTAGATGTCAAATCTACGGAAGACCTACTGGCGGCCCACTGCCATCGTGTTCGTTCGGACCTCTTGGGCGTTCTACGAACTAGGGCTGTTTACAGAATAAAGTTTTTTCTCTCTCTCTCGCTTCCTTACATCTGTGTCTAACGTTTAGGTTAAAGCCGCTTGTACGCGGCTTTCTCTACAACAGTATGTAGCTGAGGAAGCGATCGGCAACATGTCACACATGAAACAAATCTTGAAAGTAAAAGTCACTGGGTACATACTGTATTTCTTATCCTAGATTGCCCAAAAACATTTTTCGGCTCTTACAGAATGCTTGCGTAATATGTATACATAGAAATATTGTAGCATCAAGCTCTTGCCTGTTGTAAGCTGTACAAAACTGCCATGATAATAAAACATTGCGATGAAAACAAAACTATGCAGCTCCATTGAAGAGGGGAAGGCATCTAGCCTAACCTTAGGGCAGTACTGACTCACACAAACGTTTGATAATTAGGTGCATCATGGCCTAAACAAAACGTTGAACCAAGAAATACACACATATCCACAAAAGACATGGAAGACACAGAAGGCCAGCACTGCACTGGGCGCTAACAGACCATCAAAACGAAAACTGCGCCGCCCTAGCTTCTTTTACTTCATGTGCTGCTGGTAATATGGTACACACATGGCGATGTCTGATAGCGCACGGCAAAAATGGTGCATTGCCCGTTGTTCCTTACGAATGATCTGCCATCTGCGCCATTGAAAGCGCCACCCAGGAAAAAAGGCGCAATCCTGGTGATTCAATGAGCACACGATACTAGGCTCTCATAATGCGGATTCAGACGCTGTACGTGAACAGCATTTCTCCTGCGGCGACGGAGGTCTTAGGAACGTGTCATGGGCTGTATGACGTAGATAACCGCGACGTTCACTCCAGGACACGGTAAGCACCATGGTACCTAAAAAGAAGGTTGCTACACAGTCCTAGTATGGTGGAGGGAGTCCACAGCCACACCATAGACCCTACTGAATAATTCGCCTCTGTATGCGCACTGTGAGGATGAGATTTTTGCGTGCAACTGATCTTGAGTTGTAACGTATGTTCCGAATGTGCGCTATTCTACTCTGCTTCAGAAGCTGGGCAGAACTTGAAGCAATACGGTCGGTAGATGAGAACATTATCAAGGGGGCATGACGGTTCCCGAACATAATTGGGGAAAATGACCGAACAAAATGTTGTGGCGTGTATGCCTACATTATACGTATAAGTCATGTACAGCACCAGAATGCCCGAGTCATTGTGATCCGGTTAGACATACATCAACAGCATGCCGCCGAAGATGCGGTTGAAGCGCGGTGTGAGGCCGTCGGTCTCCGGATGGAATGCAGTACTTGTGCGACAGATAGCATTGCACTCAGGAAGAAGGACGCGAATGACGTCTGACAAAAAAAAACCCGTCGCCAAGGAACCGACAAGGAGCCCCATGGCGTAGAATAAAACGACGTATAAGCGAGGGGGCGACGTCTCGTGCTCTGGTGGCAGACATTGCAGCTGTTTCGGCATAGCGCGGCGGATGATCGGCGGCGATGATAGCCCATCAGTTGATCGATTGCGCAAGTCAAAGGTCCCCAGACGTGAATACCAACACGGCAGAATGGTTTCTCGGGGCACGAAAGTGCCTCCAGCGTACCCACCTAGCTCGACGGTCGAGACGAGCTGTTGGTGCGAACACGGTCTACGGCAATTGCGCACAAAGCAATACATGCGGCGCCAGTAATACTGGAGATTGGCACGTTGGTATTTGTTTAACAAACCTGCAGGACCACACGTTGCATCGGCATTATACCATGCGCAAATGTCGGTACAAAGAGAGGGAAGAATCATGAGCAGCCACTTTCGATTCTCTTAGAGGTAGTTTCACCGTTACAGCCACCCATCTGGAACCATGAACTGCGCACCTTGCCTGTGCAGGTACTGAGGTTGTTCGCTACGTAAAGCGAGGAAAGGAAGAAAATCAGCGAAGCAATCTATAGGTCATTGTATTGTTCAGATGACATGTCATTGAAAAACACAGGTAATATTGCCGCGAATTTATTGTTGCGGGCGAAATCCCCGACCGGCTAACGGGATTATTGAAGAAGCAGTCCAAGCTCGCTTCTTCTAGCTGTGGCATCGCCAGTGTTTGCCGGCAGAATTTTGCCCTTTTAAGAAATGCTTTTACTCTCCTTACTGGAGTTCATCACTACATAAGTGGTGGAGGAGCTGGGTACGTGATACCCCATTCATCAAGGACGCACACCTCAGAGTCGCCAATTCAAGTCGAGGTGCCACCCCTCCACGGGTGAACCAGCCGTCGTCTACTCGGACTTCCAGCGGAGGGCAGCATTTTATCTGATCGCATAACCAGGATGACAGGAAGGGACTGGCGCTGTGAACAAGACACTGACGGGCAGCTCTTTTCAGTAAATGGTTCATCAGCAGCGTTCACCAAAGGTCTTCTACGGAGCGCCTTTTGAAGACGCGAAAGATTTGACCACTTCCAGCGTGTGGCAACGTTTAACGGCTGGGACAAAGGATTTAAGCTCCGACATGTATACTTTTCACTGGAAGAATACGGGGAATCCTGTTATGAAATTATTGAATCCACGATGTCGTCTTGAAAGGAGTTCTGCCAACCATAACTAGCGACCTACCCAAACAGTGATCGCAAGGAGAAGGCTGAGGCCGCCTTTCAAGCCCGAAACCAGCGCCCGAACGAAAGCATCGCCATGTACGCCGAACACATGGCTCGTCTTTAATGCGCGCTGACCCCTGAATGACCGACGACACGAACGTTCGACATCTCATGCGCGGCGTCAAGCAAGACATCTTCGCCGGGCTAATGCGGAGTCCCCAGAGAACCGTTCCCGAATTCGTCCACGAGGCTACCACAATTGAAAAAGCACTCCACCAAAGGAATCGGCCCTACAATCGTAATGTACCAGTCCTGTCCAACGTATCCGACGCGGACAGCCTCTGTCGCCGGGAGCTCGTGAGACAGATTGTTCGGCGAGACCTTGAAAGGCTGAAGCAGGGACAGCTCCGCTGTCCGCGGTCAGGTGTCCCTTGTACTAAACACTTTTACTCTGCTTACTGAAGTTCATCGCTACAATATAAGAACACCGTCAGCCACGATGCAGGCTGTAACTGGCGGCACTGGACAACAGGAGAAGCAGTCGTCGTTGGAAAGTTTGTAGCCAAACCAATATATGACACCTATATCATACTCTTGCAGCCGAAAAGACCACTGAGCTAGCCACCCAGAGGGTGTTTTTGGTGTGGACAACCAGCATATAGCATGGTGGTCTGTTAGGACGTTGAATGGGCGGCCATTAAAGTAATGTTGGAACTTTCCTAGCACTTAAACTATGCACAATGACTCTATCTGGGACAGGGTAGTTAGACTCGGCTTAGATAAAGGTACGGCTGGCTTAGGCGACGGCGCACTCACTGTTCAAAGCCTCATTTTCGCTCGGCTAGGACAGCGCTAAGGCCGCCCCCGCTGGCCTGAGCCGGAACCTTCGTAGACGCGCTCGGGTGGAAATGCCGTATCATGAGTGGTGACGTAAGAAGTCACTGCAACTCTACGGACGCGTTTTCGCAGGTAGAGGAAAACGCCGTAAGGCACCACTCAGAAGTTGCATCAATGCCGCAACAATAATCGCAAAGTTGCGGACGAAGCACCTGCTGTAACAACGATGTACAGAAAGCTGAGCAGGTTCTTTAAAGATGTCGGCTTGAGGAGTTCCGCAAATGTCTTAAGCTTCCACGTGTCGGGCAGAATTCCGTCTTGCGAAGCGACGTGACCCAATATATTGAGCTTTTCTGCGGTCAGCCAACATTTAGTCATGATTAGCTGCACCGTTCGATCGGCAAGGCAAGACAAGTCAAAACACCTTCCAGGCGCCGCTAACGTGTCTGGAAATCCGTAGAAAAACGACCATGTCGACGAGGTAGCAGCGACATGCTTTCAATTTGACTTTGGGCAAAATACTGGTCATCTCTGCAAAGTCTCTGGCGCATCCCAAAGCACGAGCGGCATCAGAATGAGCTATAGTGTTTGGCAGGTGTTAAAAAACTGTCTTCGTGCGATCAGCCTCTGCTGCAGGCAGCGCAAATACGCCGAGCACAAGTCTAGCGACGAGATTTGGTTCCCTTCCCTGCAACTAGAGAAGGCTGTCATCAATACGAGGGAGAGACTAGCCATCCTTTTTGGTTAACTCACTGAGGTGTGATAGTAGACACAAAAGCGTATCGAGCCATTCTTTTTGGTCAGAGTAACTGCAGGAAACGCTCAGACCCTTTGAGTGCCGAGTTAAGCCTTGCTCAAGCATGTCGCCCGTATGTTATTAAATAGTACACCTTTCTTCTTGGGAACATCAGTTCTGTCTTTATTGTAGCAGCGGGTGTAAGCCACCGTCTATGGTGTGTTCGGGTGTTCCTGTTCCACTTATCGGAGCTCCCAAGCAGTTAAAAGGAAAGCCAATATGGTAGACGAGTGCCAGCATTTCAGTTCGTAGTATCGGCGTGACATTGCCGCGAACGATGCAATGGGTTTGTTTATTTGTTTTTTGCTTTTGCCGCCCAGCGGCGCCGGTGTGTGTTACCGGTGTTGTGTGTGCCAAGGGAGGTGCGTGTTCCGTTCTTTCTTGCTGTGCCGCATGTGTTATCTCTTATGATAGAGAGAGCACTTCGAAATAAAGTGAACAGCCTAGAATAATCGTCGTTGATCTCCAATGTTCTGGATACAATTCGACTATTCCAGAAACCGTCGCGCCGAGTGATAAATTCCCGCTGAGCAGATGCCGCGGCATTCGAATAGTCGACGCCAGTCACCGCACGTCACTTTGTTGACTGCCGTTTCGCCGCCTGTGTATTCTTTGAGTTGTTAGGGGAGCGCAAGTTCGCTCCAAAAAATTTGTTTTTTTTCTTCAAGACAGCTGCGTCGTCTTTGGCTACGTGATATCTGGTAGGGGTGCGGGGTACTCAGCCTTTATGCTCCCTATCACATCTGGAAGCCGTCAAGCCAGTCCAACCAGAGAAAGTTGCCGACTGCAAGGATTACTACCCGAGTTCGGTCTTCTGCCAGAAGGGCCCAAGAAAAGGAACGGTGCAACCAACACCACGGTCCAAGAAACAACGTCGCCAATCGTCCTGAAGTATCCCCGGGGACCGCCATCGTTCCGGGGAGCCCCCGCTGAAGACCCCGAAGAATGGCTGGAGAAGCTGGAGCGCGTCCGCATCCTCAACAGGTGGGACGACGAAGAAACTTTCCGGTATGTCTTTTTTACTTAGAAGATGCTGCTCAAACTTGGTTCGAGAACCATGAGAGCTCTTTCACCGACTGGACTCAATTCAAAAGGGAGTTTCTTAAGACCTTCAGTACCGTGGTGAGAAAAGAGCGAGCTGCGCATTTGCTTGAAACTCGAACGCAGCACCCCAACGAAGCTGTCGTGATCTTCGTTGAGGAGATGAAGCACCTTTTTCGCCGTGCGGACCCGGAAATAACAGAGGAAAAGAAACTACGGTTTCTGATGCGAGGTGTGAAGCAAGAGGTCTTCGCATGCCTTGTTCGCAAACCCCCAAGACCGTGTCCGAATTCGCGTCTGAAGCCGCCGCGATGGAGAAGACGCTCGAACTCCGAACCAGGCACTACGACCGCCCAATCAGTGTGCTGGTTTCGGAGACGATTGGTGCCGGCGCTATTGACTCCGACTCACTACCCGACACCATCCGTGCAGTGGTGAGGGACGTCCTGCGGAAACTTTTCCTGACGACAACGCCAATATCTAAAGTCGCTTCCTGACCGGCAGGATCCGGGAAGAAGTACAGCAGGCTTTGGGACCTTTTATGCCGTCGAAAGCACCCCGCGAGCCAGAGACTATGACCTACTCCGCGGCTGTTCGTCGATCCCGCCCTATTCCAACACGTCGTCAGGAAACCCCGTCGTACCGCCGCCCAATGTCGCCCGCCTGACTCCCTGTAACCCGAAACCAGGCGCCAAGGAAAGACCGAGGTGTGGCGAACCCCCAATAATCGCCCGCTGTGTTACCACTGCGGAGAGGCCGACCACATCTCCCGCCAATGCCCTTACAGGAGGCTAGGTTTGCGAGGATTTTCCTTCGACGTATCTCGCACTCTCCCTAGCCAACGACCGCGTGAGATCGACGAGTATCTCTATCAAACTAGTCGTGGCCTAGCCCGTTTCAACCGATCGCTGTCGCCCAACCCTTACCAATCGCCGAACCGCTGTAGCAATGCTCACTTCGCCCGTGAAAGGTCCCCAGCCCACGCGGGGGAAACTAAAAGCAGCCACTTCTGGAGGTGAAGTTGCTCGACGGCGAAAAACTGGAAACCTTCCAACGACCCAAGGACGCGCCAAAGACAATAGAGAGTTTTAGCGTAGCGAGCTCCGTCCGCTAACGCTACGGCGGCGGGTAGTGGGGCCCAACTGAGCAGGCGCAAATTCATTCCGGTAGGGGTATTATTTCTGCGAGCCTCCTTACCCTCCCCGACCCCGCATGCGTAGTAGGGTCATGCTATTCCGCCGCCGTAGCGTGACCCTCCGCTAGCCGCTATGCTAAAACTGTCTAATGATTCAAGACATGACTTCATCCCGAAGGCAAGACCTGACCCGGACGAGACTCACGAGCACGACGACAGCTACACGGTGCGACGCGTACCCGACATGACAAACACTGCTGCTGAGAAGACGAAGACGACGCACAGTGTCCGACCGTCAACACGCAAAGGCGAGATGCGGCGTCCCGACGTACCTGGAACTCGATGAAGGTGGCATCCGTTGTCAAGGTGTCCATCGATGGCTTTGATGTAGTCGCCCTCGTAGACACGAGAGCTGACTACTCTATAATAAGCGGACCATTTGCGCCTCAGCTGAAGAAAGGTATGACAAGATGGGACGTTCCGCACATTCGCACAGCAGGAGGCCACCTCGTGACGCCAAGTGGAACGTGCACATTCTTCGTCACCATAGACGGCAACGTCGTACCCTGCCCCGTTTTTTGTCGTGCATAACTGCACCCGCGACGCTATTTTTGGAATGGACTTTTTGACGGAGAACGGCGCAATAATTAATCTGCAGACCAAATCGAAAACTTTTTCTTCCGATCACTCCATGAAGCCGGAACCGAACCCCAAACACCGTGCAGCTGCACGGATCGCTGATGGTCATGTCACCCCGCCACCCCGGGCAAGCTTCATGATCACCGTCTTCTGTGAAGGTGCTGCTCCTGACGTCGTCGCTATCGTGGAGAGGGACCAAAGGTTGCTTCTCGACCGCGGTGTGTCTGTCGCAAGAGGCATTGCGCGGTTTAAGCAACGCAGATCCCACGATTTGGTCGCCAATTTCACCGAGGAGTACCAGTATTTAAACAAGGGCGCTGCAATTGCGTTCCTAGAAGAAACGCAACAAGAAAGTGAAGTGATCACTGTCGCCGACTTTAAACGCGCACCCGAAGATACCTTCAAGCTCCCGCATCCTTTCGACGTGAATCCGATGGTACCTCAAGAAGAAAGGAACCAGGTATTGCCTTGGCTTCATCGCTACAGCGAGGGTTTTTCGTCGAACTCAAAGTTACCTCAGACACCTCTGGCGAAGCACCGGATAATAACCGAAGATGGAGCCCGACCTACCCCACAGTAACCGTAACGCGTGTCTTCACACGAGTGCGAAGCCATCCGGACTCAAGTGGACGACATGCTCAGCGACGACATAATACACCCATCTGAAAGTCCGTGGGCTGCGCCGGTCGTACTCGTGAAGAAAAAAGACGGCACTTTAAGGTTCTGCGTTGGCTACCGGAGACTGAACAAAATCACGAAAAAGAACCTGTACCCCCTGCCATGAATCGACGACGCCCTCGACGACCTCTGCCACGCGACGTACTTCTCATCGATGCATCTGAAGACCAGCTACTGGCAAATCGAAGTGGACGAGAGAGATCGAGAGAAGACAGCATTCATAACCCCGGACGGCCTATACTAGTTCAAGGTGATGCCGTTTGGGCTATGCACGGGGCCAGCAACGTTTCAGAGAGTTATGGACGCTGTTCTAGCTGGCATGAAGTGGCACACCTGCTTCGTATACCTTGACGACGTTGTGGTATTCGCCCGGACTTTCGATAAACACCTTGCAAGGTTGGAGTCTGTACTCGAGGCTATCCGCTTGTCGGGGTTAACGCTGAAGCCCGAAAAGTGCCGCTTCGCTTACGAGGAACTAAAGTTTTTGGGACACGTCGTCAACGCCGCAGGAGTCCTGCCTGACCCGGCGAAAACATCAGCCATAGCGAAATTCCCAAGACCGAAAGACAAAAAGAGCGTGCGAGGATTTCTCCGTCTATGCGCATACTACCGTCGCTTCGTGGAAAGCTTCGAACGCATTGCGGAGCCACTCACGCGCCTGACAAAAGATAGCACCCCTTTCGCCTGCGAAAACGTCCAAGATTCAGCATTCTGCGAGCTGCAACAACGCCTGCAAAACCCGCCGTGGTCGCTCATTTTGACGAAAATGCCGAAACGGAAATGCAGACGGACGCTAGCGGTAAAGGTTTGGGTCCGTCCTCGCCCAAAGACAAAGCGGTTGTGAAAAGGTAATCGCCTATGCAAGCCGCGTTCTGTCGAAGGAGGAAAAAAACAACTCTCCCTCCGAAAAAGAGTGCCTGGTTATCATATGGGCCATTTCAAATTTTGCCCATACTTGTATGGCAGACCGTTGAAGTTTGTGGCAGACCACCATGCGCTGTGTTGGCTTGCCAATTTGAAGGACCCCTCTGGCCGTCTTGGGTGGTGGAGCTTGCGCCTGCAAAAGTTCGACGTTAAAATAGCCTACAAATGCGGCAGGAAACACTCCGACGCCGACTGCCTGTCCCGCGACCCCGTCGACCCACTACCTCAAGACACCGATGAAGACAGCGCGTTCTTCGGAGTCGTTACGGAGAGCGATCTAGCCGCAGAGCAGCGTGCTGACCCCGATTTGCGGGTCATGATCTACTACCTCGAAGGAGGCAACGTCGCCGTGTGTTCAAGAGGAACTTACCAGCATTCACCCTCAAAAACTCTGTCCTCCTGAAGAAGAATTTCAGCCCCGGAACGAGAACAAATTATCTACTTGTCATCCCCGCAGACCTTCGTGACAAAACTTTGGAAGCGTGCCACGACGACCCGTCTTCCGGACATCTAGGAAGAGCTCGCACTATTGCAACAATTAAGGCGGAGTACTTCTCTCCACGACTTACATCTGACGTCACCCACTACGTTCGGAGTTGCCTTTACTGCCAGCGACGAAAAATGCCGCCGACAAGACCCGCCGGAATACTGCAACCGATCGCCATCCCGTCCAGGTCATTTGGACAGATCGGAATGGACCTTCAAGGCCCGTTCAACACGTCACGATCACAAAACAATTGGATGGTCGTAGCGACAGGCTACATGACGCGCTACGCAGAGACCGCCGCTCTTCCGAGGGGGACTGCACAAGAAGTCACAAACTTCTTCATAAACCAAATTATGCTGCGGCATGGAGCCCCTGAGGTCCTAATCATGGACCGCGGAACGGCCTTCACTGCATATCTTATGCAAGGAATCTTACGCAACAGTGACACGAATCACCGAAGAATTATGGTGTACCACCCCTAAACGACCGGACTAACGGAATGCCTGAACAAGACAATCGTGGATATGCTGTCTATGTACGTCGACGTTGAACATACAACTTTGGACGAAGTCGTTTGCGTAAAACACGGCTATCGAGGAAACCACACAGGCGACACCGTTCGAGCTTGTTTACTGAAGAAGGCCGACGACGATGTTTGACGCCATGCGTCCCCACATGGAAGAAGACGACCTCAAATCCTACGTCTACGGATACCTTCAGGCACTTGTCATAACCCGAGTATCCGTAGGCCTGCCGTTTTATGAACTTATCCGCAATTAAGACACCCAAATATGCACCGATATTTCAACAGCATATAGGACAGCCCTACCTTAAACTTTCCATTTTCACCATACACTAGCTAAATTGCTTCTTGTAATATCCCTTAAGATATCATAGACACGACTCTCCTGGCACTAAAGGAGCCACTGGGAAAAAACGGGGACCTGCCATAGAATAGAATCTAGGCCGCACGCACAGAGAGAAAATGCCTGGACGTCATGAGGGATCTGTCCGCTATCTAGCGGGTCTCTATAAAAGCACTCATACTACCAAAAGCCTGGACAAAGTGCTAGGAATACATTCCGTCGAGGAAAGCTCCAAACCATGAAAACATAGCCTACGCCGAGAACGGGACGTGCGAAATGATGAAGGGAACAATTTGCGCATTGGTTTACCGTGGCAGTCGCTGTGACTTCCTTACCCCTTATATACAGGAACAGAAAAGCGCAAATCTTCTCCACCGAGCGGAAATAACAAATAGATGCTTCATGATGGTTAAACACGCTCAAATGGCCAATAGTCACTTGGCTGCCGGCATAGTACCTACACGCTTGAGGAGGATTCATAAATCCACAATGATGAAAGTTCCTATCACATGAACAAACGTACATCAGGTTCTGCAAGAAACTACGCAGCGGACAAAGATTCACGCGAACTGACAAACCATGCTTCCTTTCGGAAGCTACTGCCGCACTTCCCCCAAAGAAAAATTTAAGGCTGATCCCTTTATCCTGCGCCTAGAAACACACCTCCGGCAAGCCACATGCGAGCTCAGGGATTAAAAATTAGAACACTGCGCACGATACAAACCAACACACATATTCACAAGTCTACCTTGGCGAAGATGTTAAAAAGAAAACATGCGAAATTAACCTTAAACTGTCCTAATACGGGGAAACACCTACTTTTCGGTCGCAACCTGCTCATATTTAATAATATGCTCAGGGGTGAGCAACTCAACCATTGCATATTAACTTCCGTCAACACATACAAAGCTGTCTTGGCAAGCTTGTCGCCTTAAGGTCACCGTCTGCTTATTCTGGGGCCCTGTATTTTGGACTGCACCCCTTGATAATTACCTTCTCTGTACTGCATTTTTCAAATATTGGATGAAATCTTTCTCAATAAAGGTCTCGCTACGTGTGGATGTATCAAAAACCAAAATGATCACCCGGCGCACGACGATAGAGAATAGACACTTTTGAACACTAATAGTCTAACCTCATTCGAATTGAGAAATACTGCAGCCGCCACCTTCCATTCCCACATCTTCAGCTACAACATTTTAAATGGCCTCTGGCTTTCCTCCAGCAGGGTGATTTAAACATTTTTTCTGCTACTCTAGACCTCGTTAATAAAAGGGAGTCCTTTGAAAGCGTAAATGGTAAATTCACGGAATTTATTCAAAAAATCTCCCTCCCCGGCGAAGTAAAGCTATAAAATGATAAATCTTCAGACCTAAGTGTACATGTCACCCGCAACTTTTTCATGGGTTTTCGTTTAGGATGACCATAACAGGGATTTTCGAGGCTGGCCAATTCAGTACCCGAATAAGCTATGTATCTTCTCCTCCTCTTCATTTATTTCATTAAAAATACCTTCAGGCCAACTACCACACTTCTTGTATCGTCCACTTCCCTGAACCATTGCGCTAATATAGTCATTTTCACCTTCAAGCGTTTGACTTTTAATATTTCAACGTCGCGATTTTGCACATTTAAGTTTTGACATGATTTTACGTTATCACCAGGACACTGTTCACCCAATTAGAAATAATTTATATTTAATGAAAGTTAGCGTAGTCGGTTGTTATCCGAAACCAACAGATGAAAAGTGCGCAACCAAGTCTAGGCGCTCTTTCGCGTCAGCGGTCTTTTCGCCCCTTATTGCCGCGTACTACTAAAGCTACCGCATATTCGGCGACTCCGAGAAATTACACACGGAATGTTCAGTTAAAATTGAAATTATGAATATTCTAATAATTACTTTACTTTTTATATTTATTACCTCTATTCCTCAGGCTGAGCTGCCAATTTCCCTGAGATAGATAGCTCCAGCACATAAGTGTAGTGCTGCGGTTTACAGGCGGAGAACAGTGTATATTTTTTTTCCTGCAGTGGGGCCGCCTGAAAGATCTACTAAGAATGTGATTCAGAACCATAGCAACCAGTACGCCAATACGGTATGCGAACGTGCTCGTATGCATCAGTGCAAGTTCGACCATTCTCAGTGGGCACATCAATATCCAAAATAAAATTGGCTGCGTATCTACTCTTTTCGTCAAAATGTCGACGCCAACCGATAGTCTACTGGCACCCCTGGCAAAGAAATACATCTTTTTTCTTTCTCGCTCATCACTCATGCTGTTCCTCTTCCGTCTCGTTCCTTCGAAGATAACACGCTATTGGTTTGCTCAGTCAATTTAAATTTACCAGGTCCCGCTGCTCCCAGTCGGATGAATCGATGCCAGAGCTGCCGTGCGGCTGATACCGGTGTGAATGGAGGCATCCGACTACAACGCTAATAGATCCACGTTGCCCCATTCCACGAGCGTTCCAAGTGGAACACGGAACTTATCTAGTGGAACCTTTCGTTGTAGTTGCCGTTTGATTTTTAGGATTCCGCCAGGTAACGCCGACAACAACTGGCGACCGTTTTCGGCAATTGATGTAGTATTTTATTTGCTATCAAAAAAGGCTAGCATCCGTAAATTTTTTAATAAAGCTACACTACAAATATCACTCATGTATTCATTTTCGGCCTTATATTTGCGCAATGTCTTGTTGTTCAACAATGTTGACAAGTATTAACATGAACAACGGACTTAGACGTTTGGATTTGACGGTGAGTATATAAGACTATAGCACAGATAAAGTTTTACTTTGTCCTGCTGGCTGAATCGAGTGACAGATGGACAGACAGACCAAACGTTTCCTGTTCAAGTATCCCAAGAAAGTCTACCATTTTTAAAAATGTGTATTTCCCGCAGGCTGCACTGCATGCGCCTGGAGATGTTGTCAAGGTCTCCGAGGACTTTATCGAGGTTATCCGGCGGCGTGGGCAACTGTCCTCCTCATCACGAAACAGAGGTTCAACACATACCTCTATATTCAAGTCGGAACATGAGGTAAGATATTCCATTTCGTACAAATCTGCCGGGCTCTATAGAGAATAATGTAAGATAAACCTATAGGTCTTCAATTAAGCATTGCAATGCGTTTGGAGCGAAAGAAATATTATTTTGCGAGTTTATACGTTTACAAATGCCGCTGTCATGTCAGCGTACGTTGGTTTTCATCATCGCTGCAAATAATAAGCGTTTATTTTAGCAGCAACCTAAAGGGTCCTGCTATTTTTCCGGAGCAAACTCCAAACCTACCACCAGTACAGTTGAACCTCGCTATAACACAAAGTGATATAACGAATTACCGGCTATAACGAACCAAATATAAACTTCAGGTGTTCACGCTTTATTTCGATGAAGCTAATCCTTTTATAACAAAACTGAAACCGTGAGAGTCGCACGCGACATCGGATATAACGAAGAAATATTTCACCAGGAGTCTGCGAAGCTACTCAAACAAACCTCTTCGTCCGAAACTGTAGAACTATAAGGGTGCATTTGTTTGTGCACTGTCGGAAAACCCCGCGTTTTCCAGCATTGGGACAGCGATTGAATACGCCTGAAAGAACGGAAAGCACTGGAAAACGCCGGGCTGGACGACATCAACGCAGGACCCGCCGCGGTGGCTCAGTGGCTAAGGCGTTGCGCTGCTGAGCACGAGGTCGCGGGATCGATTCCCGGCCGCTGCGGCCGCTTTTCTGATGGAGGTGAAAAGCAAAAACGCCCGTGTGCACGAGATTTCGGCGCACGTTAAAGATCCCCAGGTGGTCAAAATTAATCCCCTGCCGTCCTGTACGGCGCGCCTGATCGCCTGCGTTGCGTCGGCGCGTAAACCCTACTATCAATCAAACTCGTTTGTGGAACAGTGAACTTTACGGCCCAAAAATGTTGAACTCGGTATAGAAAACATAGGCCGCAAACGAAAAAAAAAGAATGTAGCCTCGGGAATTCGAATAGTTTATCATAAAATTACCAAGTCCATCATCTTCACAGATTCCTTGAGTGTAGTACGTGCATTGTCATCTAAGCAGTACTGCAAAAACCATGTTATTCATCTAGTTTACAAAACCATTATGTCAGCTTATGCATTAAGTCTTGAAGTAACCGTATGCTGGGTGCCAGGTCACTCGGGGATCGCCGGAAACGAGACAGCGGATCAAATGGCCGCTGCTGCTGCACTTGCAAACACGGTGGACATAACAACAATACCGTACACTGACCTTAAGTCACACATCAGACAACACTTTCGCACTACATGGCAAGCACACTGGAATGAACAGGCAGACAACAAGCTACACGTTATAAAGACACTCTTGGGAGCATACACCACTGACACACACAACAGGCACAATGAAGTTACCCTGGCTCGATTACAGATAGGCCACACGCATGCAACACACTCATACCTGCTCACGGGATCTCCAAGACCCTTGTGTAGCAGGTGTGGAGACGGCCTATCCATGATCCATGTGCTACTTTAATGCAAAGCACTCCACACAACACGACAGAAACACTTCGCCGACCTCTACAGCATTGTTTTTAGCGGATGACCCCATGGTTCCTGTACAACGCACGTTTAAGTTTCTTAGTGACATCAACTTTTTACATCTGGTTTCCTATCACGCGTAGTTGCTTTTAAACCCGATCTCATGCCACGCACCATCACAACCTGGCCTTTTACACCAGCCATCCTCATTGTCTTTTACTGAATTCACTTTGGTTTTTGTTGAACGGTTTTAGCGTTTACGGTTACATCCTTCATACCTAACCACCGTTTTGGCGCTCTTTGCCCTCGTTGGCCTTGTGCCATAAAACACCAACCATCATCATCATAGTACAAAACAAGCCCATACATGAGCTAACAGTAAGACGTAAAGTAGAAGAATTCAGGATAGCGCTGCAGAACCGATATTCAGCTCTTAAGGAGGAAGCCGAGCTTACGACACAGGAAGCCAGCGACAACCTTACACGTATTATCACGGAGTGTGCAGTAGAAGTCGGGGGCACTATGGATAGACAGGACACTGGCAAACTCTCACAGGAGACGAAAGATCTCATTAAGAAACGCAAAAAATGACAATCTCCACCGCAGCTGACAGAATAGAACTAGCGGAGCTTTCGAAGTTCATCAATTAGCGTAAGACAGCTGACATACGGAAGTATAATATGGAGAGGATCGAATACGCTGAAAAGAACGGAGGTAGCCTGAAAGCTGTGAAGAGGCGTCTTGGTGTGGAAAAAAATGAGATGTATGCACTTAAAGATAAGCAAGGCAATGCCATCACAAATAGGGATAAAATAGTCACAGTGGCCGAGGAGTTCTACAGGGATCTGTACAGTATCCGGGACATCCAGGATAATGCCGAACGATACAGTAGCTCCGTGGAGATGAACATCCCACCAGTAACGACGGAAGAAGTTAGGAAGGCTTTGAAAGAATTGAAAGGGGGCAAAGCACCTGGGGAGGATCAGATAACAGCAGACCTCTTGAAGGATGGCGGAGAAATTGTACTTCAAATACCGGCAAACCTGTATACGCAATGCCTAATGACCGCAATGGTACCGCAATCTTGGAAGATTGCGAACATCATCCTAATCCATAACAAAGGCGACATGAAGCACTGGAAAAATTACAGGCCGATCAGATTACTGTCAGTCGTCTACAAGGTACTTACCAAGGTAATCGCTAACAGAATTTTAGCAACCTTAGATTTCAGTCAACCTAAAGAACAAGCAGGGTTCCGTAAAGGTTATTCAACAATGGACCATATTCACACGATCAATCAGGTGATAGAAAAGTGCGCTGAGTATACTGAAACCCTATATATAGTCTTCATAAATTATGAGAAAGCATTTGACTCGGTCGAAACCCTAGCTGTCATTCAGGCATTACAGAACCAGGGGGTAGATGAGCATTATGTAAGAATACTAGAGGATATCAACGATAGGTCCACAGCTACCATCACCCTCCTTAAGTAGAGCAGTAAAATACCTATAAGGAAGGGTGTCAGACAAGGAGACACAATCTCTCCAATTTATTTACAGCATGTTTACAACAAGTATTCAGAACGTTTGATTGGGAACAGGTGGGAGTAAGGGTTAATGGAGAATACCTCAGTAACCTCAGATTTGCTGAAGACATTGCCTTGCTAAGTAACTCGGGGGACGAATTGCAAAGCATGCTTTCCGCACTGGGTGAACAGAGTAGAATCGTGGGCCTGAAAATTAATATGCAGAAAACTAAAGTAATGACCAATAATCTCGGGACAGCACAGCGGTTTGAAATAGGTGGCGAGGCATTGGAAGTGGTAAGCGAATATATCTACTTACGCCAAGTTGTGATCCCAGATCCCAACCGTGAGGCAGAGATAATTAAAAGGATCAGAATGGGGTGGGGTGCATCTGGCAGGCATTCTAAGATAATGAATAGCAGCCTACCATTGTCGCTGAAGAAGAAAGTGTATGACAGCTGTATCTTACCGGTACTCACCCACGGGGCAGAAACTTGGAGGCTCACCAAGAGGGTTCAACTTAAATTGAGAACGACTAAGCGGGCAATGGAGCGTAAAATGATAGGTGTAACATTAAGGGACAAGAAGAGAGTGGAGTGGGTCAGGGAACAAACACGTGTTAAGGACATATTAGTAGAGATTAAGAAGAAGAAATGGACGTGGGCAGGGCATGTAATCCCAAGGCAAGATAACCGTTGGTCATTAAGGGTAACAGAGTGGATCCCTAGAGAAGGCAAGCGTTGCAGGGGGCGGCAGAAAGTTGCATGGGGTGATGAGATTAAGAAGTTTGCGGGGATAACTTGGTCCCAGTTGGCACAGGACCGAGGTAATTGGAGAATAATGGGAGAGGCCTTTGCCCTGCAGTGGACGTCTATAGGCTGATGATGATGATTATGATGATTATGATGATGATGATGAATATACGGCATAGAATATTCCCAATACTACACAATAAGGAAAACACTTTGGGTTGGATGCAGGGGCACATTTTGTTTGATGACGTGGTTGCTGTGTGATTGCATTTATACAATCTCGTAAGTTTCTAAAAGCTTCGTAAAATTCCGTTAAGGTGGTACCAAAGTTTATGGAAGGGCTGTAAATGGTCATACATAAGTAAGTGGACACCGTGAGAGAAAACAACGATTTCGGTTCTGTGGGTATAAAGAAGGAATTATAGAATAACCCTTCCCTATGACATTCGAATTATGTTCACAATAATAATAAATGGAACTGAATAAAGTGAATGTCAGTATGGTTATGACAATCAATGAAGGGCCTGACACCCAAGGCTTTTCTCTCGGGCGTCCAAAAAATTAGATGTCAGGAAGTTACGGGAAAGATTGCATACTCGCTTACCCTAGGTCAAGTTTCGTAACAATAGGACTTGTAAAGGTTGGCTTCCTCACAAACTATTTTTCGATATTCTGAGAGCGTGCTGGCGCTTCACTATAAGGACTTTTTGCATGATGCGATAAAGTAGTCAGAATAAGAAGATTCGCGTTAAAAAAGACGCTGTGGGAACACTGTTGCCGCAAAATACATGTCTGATAGAATCATTACGACATTTCGCTTTCCACAGGCATGTATTTCTCTTATTGTTTGCATTGTATTTACAACACATTTCCAACAGTCAAACGACTTCCACGAAGCATTATAGCATTACGGCCAGTCAGCACTGGAGGGCGGAATTTCCGACGTGCGGTATCACGAGACCCCTTTTTCAATAACGAGAAGCTCGTTACACAGAGCGCCCTCTTTGTCGCAGTATTAGTGCCGAGAGTACCACAAAACGATTTCCCACCACGCAGGCTGCGGATGTTTTAGCCGCGGCGGCCCGACGCGGGGGGGGGGGGGGGGGAGGAGAGCGGGGCGGGGCGGAGCTAAAAATCGCTTTCATCCATACTCCAAGCAGGAGTGCGACCTCCCACAGTCGAGTGTAGGGTAGAGTCACGTGGCGCGTTAACCGTGCAAGGTTCTGGAGAATACAGTGTGGTAAAGTATTAAGTCCGCAGTGTTTCGCAATGGTAATTTTAAACGCTGAACTTCAACCAACAATTTACTTATGTTTTTGGTTCCCATCTTTTATAAAATGAAAAACAAATATCTTTAATGTAATGACAGCCAAACAAATGGTTTAATCGTTTCCTTTGAAGGCTTCAGTACTGCGTTTTATTTATATACTGTTGTTATACTTTTGAGACATCTTTTGAGAAACTTCTGGCTACCACAATGCTTCACTCTGAGGGGTGACGCCGTGAAGACTGCAACCAAGAAAACACGATTGAATATAGGGGAAAGCGTAGAATGCAACCATGCAAACACGATTGAATAAAGGGGAAAGAACCAATTAGAGCTACTTTTTGCGTACAGAACTGATAGTCATGAGACGAAATTCTCAAGTCCTAAGCAAAAGATACAAGAAAAACAAGGCAGAAAATTATCAATTAAAAGAAAAAGAACCATACCGCAGAAAATGCTGAATAAATACATTTGCGCTTTGATAATAAAACTAAGACACACTGATTACCATAAGCAACAGCCTACATAGGTCCACTGGAGGACAAAGACCTCTTCCGTTTACCTACAGCCGCTCCTATTCCTCAGTTTTCGAGTTCATTCTTTGCCCTAGAATTGACCTATTGCTTCCGTCAAGTCAATTAACCCTCCCCACCTTTTAAACCCGTCTCTTGGTGTCCACTCAGTTACCCTGGTGGTTTGGTGGCCGACAGATTGTCATTTTGTCTCACTGCATGGCCAGATCCAGAGAATTTCTTTTCATTTAGTTGAACTATGAAATCATGTACTCGACTTTGTTGCCTGCTCCATAAAGCTCTTTTTCTATACCTTGTGGTACTCCTACCCTTTTTCGTAGCTTGACCCGTTTAGCCGACCTTATTTTCCTTTCCTGTTCTTTAGAAAGGCGTGGAGATTCCTCTTCATGTCTTATCACAGGCAGGATGCATGGTTGTATATTTTCTGCTTCCAAGAGAAAGGTACCTTAATTTGCTTTATGTGGCGGTGTTTGCAGAGTACAATACAGCTCATATCTATTCTGCGCCAGATTTGTCTGTCGTGTTCAGAATCAGCACTGACAACCTGATTTTGATAGCTAATATTCTAAGTGACCTAGCGTTTTGTTACCTATGCTGAAGGGGGCGCTTTCTACATGTTTACAATTAGCTATTTATTAATAGGTCATACTAGTTTAGGACCGATACCTTCTCTTTGTGATTTGATTTTGTAAGCATTTTTTCCAAGTGTTCTCCAGACTCATTTAGCAAGACTGTCCTCTGCAGACCTCAAAAGTTGAAGTATTGTCGTTTAGCCATAGTGCTGTGTTTTACGAGCTTAGCTACCAGAACACCCCTCCAGTTATATTGTAAATAGCAGAGACGACATAGTATCTCCCTGTCGCATGCCCGTTCGGATAAAAAATTTGTCGCTTTGCTTGTGAAAACTATTCATTCCCACACATCTATCATATACGTCGTCTTCGACTCTGATGTAAGTGTCCTCTACTCCCTGCTCTTGGAATGCTTCCAGCACTGCTGTGGTGCAAACTGAAACTAAAGGTAGTTCCTAAAATATAAATGACATGTAAAAGGGCTTGTGTACTTTGGTAATATTTCTTTTGCTCTATTGAGGACACGGACGTGATTCGCGGTTGAGTATCAGTTCCTAAACCCAGCGTGCTCTCTGGGTTGGCTGTCACCAAAGCAGTTGACTCTTACTTTGGTAAACAGGTTGTATACAAGTGAGAGCAGGCTGACGCGTCTGTAATTCGTGATGATGATGATGTTTGGAGTTTAATGGCGCAAGGCCGACTAAGGGCAAAGAGCGCCAACGTCTGTAATTCGTCAAGTCTGTAATTCGTAATGTCTTTGTTATCTCTCTTCTTGTGAATCAGAAAAATGTTGGCGTTTCCATGCTCTGGGCTCGTTTAGAGTTGTTAAACATTTTAAAAAGTGCAGGAAGCTCTTCCTGTATAATACCTGCTCCTTGCTTTCAAGTATCTGCGCTGCGCTTTTGCCGTGGTGATCTGCAGCTGTCCCTTTTTTATGCAAGAGGAAAGGGGTGAAGTTCTTTTGCCATTATACACTAGTGGGACATCGAAAGATAAACTTCTATGCTCACTAGTTTCCGCTGGTCAAAATTGCCTGTTAAATAACCTGGCGTAGAATGGTTCTGCTACTTTTATTGCCTTGCACATCGAGTGCGCAATGTACTGTACTCGTCTTTCAGTGCGTAAATTCTGTCTTTATCGATAGCTAGCTTCCTGTTGGTTAAAGATAAGCTTTCTCCTATGATCCAGCGTTTCTTCGACCACTGCCATGTACGCACAAACGTCTTTCAATTTACATTTTAATCAAGACCTACAACTTTGCTAATTGAGTTTGTTTTTGCCGTACTCAACAGTTTTACGTCCTTATGTTTCGCTATTACTTCTTTCGTTTCCTTGGTGGGGCTTGAAGTGTTTTTGACACACAGGTACTTCAACAAATTCTGATGTTTCTGTGACTGACATTGATCGGTTGTCTTTTAGTCTCTTTACGCTGGCCTTGTTCGCCTGGTGTGATTAACTGCGCTAAATCCGAATACCACCACTACTGCGTTGGTTCTAATTTCTTGCAGAAACATTCATCTGAAAGAAGCACATAGTGTAATAATATTATATACTAGATAGAGGGAAATCTGGCGTCAGGATCTGCGAATATCGCGCTTCAGCGAGCGTTCGTTCATGTATAGAGGGAAAACGTTGAACTTGTGCTTGGAATGGCTTCTGAACATATTCAAAGTTGCTGAATTATTAGAAAAATGGAGCTCCCGAAGATTTATTTATGAGGTGTTATAAGTTTGATGCTCACTGATTACAGGAAAACTGTCTTCGTGTGTGTTCACGGCGCCCACATGGGACTCGTTCTTGTTTTTGCTTCCCGAGCCCAACCCATACTGCCATGAACTGGTTTCTGGCCCTGAAGTAGCAATCTTCCCGGATACTTCAAAGGGTAAACTAGGAAGCTTCAGCCACGCTAGGGGGCTGCTTGGTACAATAACAGCACTCCCTTACCAGAGAAGGATCTTTTTATCCTGATGTGGTGCTTGGCACCACCTCCCATGACTGACCATGAAAATATCGTTCCTCGGTAAACAGCAGTTTTAAAGCACGTGTCTACGGGGGCGCTCAGAACAGCGATACGGAACAGGGTTCTAAGATTGATGGGGTCCACCACAGGGAGCCTTTGCAACTTGAACCTGGCAACATTGAAGGGAGGGAAGTTGAGCGACCCTATACAAGGACCTCTGGGACAATATGTTGGATATGAAGGGCTAACCAAGGTAAGAAGAATAGGAGAACGCATAATTGATGTTCGTAGCGGCGAACTTCTTTGCTAACAATCACCTCGAGAAACAAAAGATCACAAGAAGTTACTCTTATTCCACCGAGAAATAGCAGTAAACGTGGAGAAATTCTTTTGCATCAACTACAGAGTCGAAGTCTAAACAAGCACTAAAGGTTAAACATAGTACAAACTTACGTCCCAATAGCTAGCTAAATGATAAAGCTGTCGGCCATATTTACGAGCACGTCGAGTAAGCTACGAAGAATGATTCTACACAGTTCACCGTTGCAAGCGAGGCTAACAGAGAAGTAGCTGTGAAGAAAAAAGGGGAAATTTCCGGCGGAAACTCTAGAATAGGTGGTCGCAGCATTCTAGGAGATACACTGGTAAGATGGCCTGCGAGCAATGACCTGAGATGATTCACAAACGAAAAGGGGATCGTCATAAAAAATACAAATATATCAACACAAAACGACTTCAGTGAAGGTGATAATGCAGGTAACTTGAAAGACATAGACGAGCGAAAAAGACTTGGAGGCGTGATGATAGTATGCTGAATTTCGAATAAAGAATTAGAATACTGAAAAGCAAGAAACGTAATATGTGTGACAGTGAGAGTCAGGACGCAGTGATTTTAATGAAAACCTTCAAAACAAATTTGCACTTTCACAAGAGCAGAAAAGACCATTCGTACACTGCTAAAGTACAGATCAGGTGATGAACTGCCATAAAGAAAATACCACTTCTCGCAATGCCAGCTAAAAAAGAAATGGACTCATGTGAGCAGCCACTTTGTATCATAATTGTAACGATAAGCAACGAGCAAGCAATCCCTTCATATGTAAGCTGTTTGTTAAAGTGCTTTCCGCCGGCAACCCTTTCTTACAAAAATGGAATGTGCTTCGCACTATGGCTGCAGGAGCGCGGAGGCAAAATTCCGCCGCGTGTCGTGGTTTTTCTGCTCCGGTCATGAGTTGCTTGTGCCAATCTTTTAACACGAAAGTGGTTTATCTCGGGATACACCAAGATTTTATCAACGTCCTATCCGCCATGGAAATTACGCCAGTGGAACGAACACAGGAGAAATGAAAGGAACAGTTATATTGGCGCGGATGGTCCTGCCAGCCAGGAGTGATGTAGTGCATAATGACAATAACGAGCGCCGAGAATTGGCGGCTTGATCGGGCAGCGTAAGCACCGTCGTTTCTCAGTGTGATGGTCGCGTTTAAGTAAACTGTTGCATTGCGCGACGAAAAAAAGCAACGACCACGACAGGCGAGTGCCGCTAAATTGACTGATTTGCTGAGAACAGAAACTCCAGCGCGAAGCGGAACGTGTTCTCGCATTCATTGTCCATGCTACGAACTCTGTCTCTCGCCTTTCACAAGCTTAGGCCGTCGCTTCGCAACCGCCTGCCGTACACGCCACGGAGCAGGGCCGAAGTTGTCGCAGGTTTGCCGAAGCGACCCGGCAGCAGCCGTCGCTCGCCAAGTACACCCTCAACACAGGCTCTGACCAGAAAATCCTGCTCTTTTCTCTGCAAAGTTAGCGGCATATTTCTTTCGTGTTTTACCGATTCCTATAACACAGTAGTCAACCATAGTTCTTCCGTTCCGAGTGTACATGGGATCAAGGAACGCATGCCTTTGCTCAGTAAAAATGCCATGTAATAACCTTCTCGGCTCATTTGACTTGATGTATTTATTCGGGTTTCATATGACATCTTGTGTCCAGAACTATGCCTAATATTCCCGCCGGAGCGCATCCACTGATGCCCATACCTACATGAATGCCGGCTGAGCTTTCCCAGTATCACACACACTTGGCTTCGCAGGTTCAAGTGGTGTCATGGAGTCGCACTTAGACTCAGACTCAGTCGTTGTCAAACGCACTCGAGATCACTGGGACTCCAACTCACTCGGGCTCAGGCGTACAATCGCTCAGTCGGAATTATTTGGCCACAAACTCACTCGTGATCACTTTGGATCAAACTCACTCCGGCTCAGGTGTACACAAACTCACTCGGGATCACTTGCGCTCAAGCTCACTCGGGCTCAGGCGTACTCAAACACACTTGGGAACATGTGGGCTCAAACTTACTCTAGTTCAGTCGGGATCAAGCTCAACTCAAACTCACGCGTGATTTCAACCCAATTGAGTGTCAATGAGTGGACTCCTTAGTGAGTCAGGCGGCCTCTCCGACCTCTGCGACCGACCGACTGACTGATCGACTGACTGACTCACCAACGCCCCGCCGAAACTACTTGACCTAAATATTAAAAACATCCGGAATATGTTTCCCTGATGATACAGGCCTCACTAAAGCCTTTTTTTGGAAATTGTGCCCCTAAAAGAGTTGAAGGAGGAAATTGTGTTTGCTCAAATTTCTGATTATTTTACTTACTCGTTCATTTACGCAAGAGCTTTTCGCTGCTATACGTCATCATCAGCCGCAGCAGAATTACTTTGCTCCCTTGTACGACAAAGTCCTCTCACACGGACCTTACCACGCCTGCCATGAACTGCTCGGATTCATTCTGGGCCCCGGAATTTTTTTTATTTGTTCCCTCTATCGACTTATTGGCCTTCCCCTGCCTCTAGATCCGTCTCTCTAAATCCACTCTGTTGCGGTGGGGGTCCATCATCTCTAATTCTGCCTCACTATACGCCGTGACCAATTCCATTGTTTTATTATTTCAACTACGATATAATGTACTCGCGTTTTCTTCCTTACCGAGCAAATTCATTTTCTGTCCGTGAGTGTTAATCCGATCATTATCCGCTGCCTGGCCATTTTGCCGACCGAATTTCGCTTTGCTTTTCGTTGGGAGCACAATTTCCAAAAGTCCTTCCTCAGTGAGCCTCTACGCCACCTCGCAAATGTACTTGTTTGTTCTTTGTTTTTTCCAAACATGTACATGTATGCGTGTCTTCCTGTTCCCTTTTCCATAAACCAAGTTGAAGTCTAGCGCGTCTTTCCTTGTTTCATCCTGTGCTAAAGTTCGCTAGAAGTATGAGTTCAGTACTCCCGAAATGTCAAGTCTCTAGATGTAGCAGTTTTCGCTGGGCGTTTATAAGTCAGTCAGTTAGTCCGTCAGTCAGTCAGTCAGTCGGGCACATCATTTTATAGGCATAGATTTGCGTAGTTTTGGCGCCATATGCATCGAAGAGTTTGTCGGTTTCTTCGCGGCGAGTGCTCGATGCAGAGTCGACGTTGGCACTGTACACTTCCACTTGTTCATCATCATTGACTCGAGGCAGCGCTGGCATGATCTGCACGTCATCTCAGGAAGGATGGGCACACACGAAGCCATGTCACCAATTTCCTATAACCACTCCCAGAGAATGCCGTAGCCGCGGTGACCTCTTACAAGCTCTATTTTCAGCTATGCATTTGCGCTGGAGTTTTGTTTTTACATCCGCGGAAACACCTCACCACAGAGGTTGGGTTTTTTGGCCGGGGACTTGGCGACTGCCGCGAGGCCTGCGCTCACAAGCGCTAACCCTTTTCTCGCTCCTCGGGGTTTTTGCCAGTTTTTGTGTTTTCTAAAGCAACTGCACGTGCCGAGGCCGCTCGGCGGTAGCCGCGAGGCACGCGCTCACGAGCTGTGCTCATTTTCTTGGTATTTCTGCCTGAAACGTTGAACTTACGACCGGTAACAAAAGCTCAGCTGTTAAAAGTATGTCCGGATGCTTTTAACAGAGTAGCAGTTTATAGACTCGCAGTGTGCGTTGAATATGCCCGTAACGCTGGCGAAGGTACGTCGACAGGCCGACAGCTGACGCTACCGCCTCTATGGCCTTGCAGTGCGCGATCTCGGCTGATGAGCCGGGGTACCCGCCAAACGTCCACCGTCCTATGTATGGGCCAAACAACTTACAGAACTCAATGGGTGTGCTTTTGAATACGGAAATACCACGCCGACTGCAATTGTGAGCAATCTGTGCTTCCACGGCAGGTGGCCGTTTGCACCAAATACCACTTTCGTAGCCAAACAAAAGGTTGCAGTACACTATCATTAGGGCCTTACTACTTCGCCCCTACACGTCAAGTGCCTGCTCTTCGCCATCAGACTGTTTCGGATACGGGCTCGGGCTTCTATTTTGGTAGCGTTAATTGTTGATCCAGAAACGTTCATTAGGAGAGCAAGGCGTGGTGATGACGGAGAAACTGTACAAATATTTACATGAATAATATACAGGTACGAATGCTGTGTCTCGAAAGGAATAGCGAAGCGAGCAGCCCTCGGCGGCGCACAGCATGGCCGTTTTGTTCGCGATGATAGTTCCTAGTTCCCCTAGAGAATCCCGATCCAAACTTCAGGCCGAATTACAGACTAACTGCTGAAACACATTCTGGCCGCTGACGCTCAAAGTGGCCCCGGGGGCTTCCTTACGTGTCCACGAGAGCGAGAAGGCGCTGGTGCCGCTGCGACGGAAAGTTCTTTGGCCCCAGCGTTGGGCCCGCCTGAGCTCCCGAACTACGTAGCGCACCGATTACCCATTCCACAGTACACTGGCGACGTCTGCTCCTTTTTCATGCTGCAGTCGTCTTGCTTTCGAAGCGTTCCACGGGCTGGATAGATGCATTTTACATCATCTCTTTTTATTAGCGTGTGTAAGCTCACAAGTAAGACGTCATCCACGCACGGGCCAAAGCCGTCCCTGGCGACGAAAACACGCTCATTATTGTCATCGTCCCCGCTTAGGTATGTCGGGTAAACGACGCGATGATGACAGCACTTCTGCAGCCCAAAGCTCCCGCACGTAATATAGGGTTTCAACTCCGTTTCACGGAGAGTTGAAACGGAGCCCCGTGTCAACTGGGTTGAAATGGAGCCCCGTTACCCGCATAGCCCTGAACCCCGAACGTTCCTTTATCTTGATCTCCGGGCTACGGCGTGGTTTGGGGATCTGGCCCTACTGGTTCGGGGTCGGTCTTACGTTTCGAACTGCAGAAACCTGGGATACACCAGACAGCAACTAGCCTACAAGCATTGCCAACAGCCGCAATGAAGCGTACTAGGCTCTACGTTAAACAAAATAAATTGCAGAGCGGGCAAGGACTGCGAAAGTTATACGTGTCAAGGCCTCGTCAACCAAATCTCCACCACGTTTTGTAGTTTTACACCACTTGTGTACGTCTTCCTTTTGCTTCGTCCCCAGACGTTTTTTGGCTGCACATCGACGCCTTTCAAATTGAATTTTGGACCTGTTTACTCATGTGCTGTAGTTTTTTATGTCAATGGCTCCTTGGAGTTCATTGTTGTAGTCTGGTCGCTGGACATTTGCGGCGACACAGCTCAATCGGAACTGTGGGGCAGAACTCGATTCCGAGTGCACTGGCTCGTGTCCACCCAAGTGCCCACACGCAAAACTGGATTAGAGCGTTTCTACAAAGCCTGGCTGTGCGCCTTCATGGTTCGCATTCTGGATGAGAAACCCCGATTTACTACCTCGACCACGGTCTTCTCCAAGGGCAGATTTTACGCCCTGTACTTTTCAACATGGCCGCCACCATAGTAGCTCCACAACCTGAAACGTTCTCAGGCGCCTGCTTCACCATACACGTCTACGATATGGTCTGGACTGAAGCGGCCAACTTTTATTATTTTCTTCCTTTCTTCCTTTCTTCCCCATGCTGACCGACGCGTCTACCTTCTGAAATAAAGTTTTGTTATGTTATGTTATTATTTAGAGGGCCAGGTTCATGAGATATGGGATACAGGCCAAGGCTCATAAATTGAGCTCACTCTGACTCAGCAAGGTCTTCAACGAGTGTCTGGCAGTATATAGTTGCAACCCATCTAAACTACCCGAAGAAATTGCAGCTGGCATAGTCAGCTGTGACGTATCTCCTTCAACTGAACGCATCAAACTCCTAGGCTATCCAATTGGAAGAAGAAGTCGAGGAATTTGGCTCAAAAAGTAAAACATAAATATGATCCCATACTGCGCTCGATTCATCGAGTGTTCAACAAATATTGCGGAACATTGCAGAAATCCATTTTGACCATGTCTACGACTGTGACTGTTGGCACCTTCACGTACGAGACAACGGCTTACGACCTCGACAAGACCCACACCAGAACCATTCACGTGCTATACCAGGCTACCCTCCGCACATTCAGTCGCTTACGAAACCATACAGCCATTGGTAAACCGTAGCAAGCTGTACCTCTTCCTCCTATTTCAGCCATCATTCCGGGAGCCCAAGCCCAGAAGGACTTCAAAAGACATCTTCCACAGAAGGAATACGTCTTAGCCCAGTGGGAAGCCAGAACACCACCTGTATTTTCCGACTACCTATTTCCCATAGCCCCCTCGTGACGACCACCACTTGATACTACCATGCACAGCGCACCTACAGAGCGTAGTAATACATCATTGCAAATGTCGGATCCCACGTTCCAAAGCGGTCGCCTTCAGAAGAGACTTAAGATTTTCGCAGACGCAAGCGTAAATTCATTACGGCGCGGAATTTGTTTAGAGATGTCCTGATTCCCCGGTTCTCTAAGGATACACCTTGGCAAAGGACTTTCAATCCTTGACGCGGAGCAATACGCTGTTAACTGCGCAGTGTCAGCTATCGCTTCCATTGTGACCGACCTCTACCACCCTCCATACGCATCCTCACAGATTATTTACGAGGCCCTCACAGCTTTGAGAACGCATAACTCCATCCACCCTGTAGGCTGTGAAATTCTGTATCAAATTCAGCTCCTGCACCCGAACAATACGAGTTGTTGCTGGCCTTGAACCGTTTTCTTTAGGCAACCAGGCAGCCCATGAAGCTACTCGTGAGAGGTCCTCTTCGAACCTCCACTGGTCCTTGAGGTAAGGCTGTCGCTGTCCCCTTTACCCTCCACAGTGATGCACATCCACCAACCCAAGAAGGATCGACGCGCCCGTCGAAACGAACAAGCTCAACATTACTCTTCCAGCCGCCTATCCCCCCCCCCGGCCCCACTTAGGCGAAGACAAATTTATTGCCAATGCCGCATACACACCAGAAACACTTCGCAAGTGGTATACCTAACACCTGCTCCCAAGATATCCTTACTGCCATGCCGTCACTCGCTCACACCTCACGCACCTAGTTTGGAAGTGCCCAGCCTTTTACACCCATTTGATTGATTGATTGAAGAGTTTGACGCGCCGACGCAACGCAGGCGATTAGGCGCTCGGTAGTGGAGAGCTCCGGATTTTTTTTCCACCTGGGGTTCCTTGCGTGCGCCGAAATCTCGTACACATGGGCGTTTTCCTTTTCGCCTGCATCAGAAAAGTGGCCGCCATAGCCTGGAATCGAACCCGCGACCTCGTGTTCAGCATCGCAACGCCTTAGCCACTGAGCCACGAGAGCGGGTACACCCACTTTACATTTAAGTCGCTCCAACCACACCCCGATCCACAACAAATTGATGCATAACTATTATATGAAATCGCAGTTTACTCAATTAAAAGCGGTTTAGCATGGGTTGTTTGACGGGGTCGTTCACCGAACTGGCAAACCTCTACCAACTCCGGACTCTATTGCGCTTACTACGAACTGCCCCATTCAACGCAAACGCCAAGAACTGGCCCAGTTATTCACTCTACTGAGAACGACCAGCATTTGTATATTTTCCCTCTCTTCCTCCTCATTCCTGTCTTCTACCGTGACCAGTGGCCCTTCTTTTCGAGTAAAGTATCTCTCTCTCTTTGTCCCGTTTTTGCGTTGTTTCGGTTGGACCAATACTCGCTGATACGTATTGAGGTTAGTAATTTTGCGAAGATACATTGTGCACTATGGGTATACATTGTGCATTGTGCACTAGTAAACTATACACCTACAAACCTATATACTGCAGTTACTTGCCCCTAAAAGCAGCAACTGAGGTTGTCACCATTGGAGTTCGATTTTCTTCTTTTGTAACGCACTTCAAAATAATTTGTTGCCTCCATTGCACGAGAAGGGAGCGATAATTTCAGGAACGAGCTCATCGCGTTCGGTAGACGCGTCAGCGTCAAATCCGTCCTTCACCTTCTCATCGGTGACCATCCCCGGCTCGTCGGACCACAGGATGCTTTTGCTCACTCTGTTCACGGAAGAGGTGACAGAGAATTCGCATTTTCCTGCACAGCGATCCGGCAGCACGACCATATGAAACCCAAGATGTCGCAGTGAGTTCTCAGCTGTTTTTGAACTTAAAGACACTGCCAACCATGGAGGCTTTCAGTTCAACCACGTGTTAATGCTCACCTTCAAGACGAGCGAGGACATGGCTCTGGTGGCATCAAAGTGCGAAATCGCAGTCAAAAGGAGAAAGTGCCTCTTTACTGACCCGCACGGCCAGAAGAAGGCGATCAAATTACACTGGGTGCCACACCACGTCCCGGGTGCCCTGATCGCCCAAACAACTATACCGCTTCGGGATGGTGAAGCGGGTCGCCTGAGACAAATGGAGAATCCCAGCCCTCTAGAGAACGAAACTAGCACCATAGTCATGGATCTCGCACCCGCGACGCCGACGAACTCAACGCTCTGCCCCACCATGCGTAGATCGGCGGCAAGCCGATTCTGATCACCGGAGCGGGTTCTCCTCTTTGCCTACGCTTCCGGCCACTAGGCTACATCCGCAGCCAATGCAGAGCTCCGTGGTGCCGGAAATATTGCCGTTTTGGCAACATTGAGGCCGACTGCACACAAACCTACGCGTCCAAAATCAAGCAAAGTACTGGCCTGCAAACGAAGTACGAATTTTTCTACGTGGAGAGATGGAGGCAACGAAATCGACAGCGGCTTCGCCCGGGGCCATCACAGCAGCTGAGAGCAACGCAGGTGGTGACCCCAAGAAAGCGGTTACAGATTACAAGCCCTAGACTTCCCCTCCCAACGCCAGGTTCACCGCGGACGACGAGCAACAGAGCATGGAGTCGATGCCTGCCGATCCTAGGGGAATGGAGGTGGCCTCCTCGAACGACCAGCCAGGAGGGGCCAACGGTGCCAACGCCGACGAGAATCTCCTGAGAAAGGGCTCAGCAGCACCACTCTACCCGATAGTATCGCAGGCGTGCAGACGCGGTGGAGGGCCCCCGTGAAGCAAGGTGGCGCAGCCACCACCAACACAAGCCCGGGAGAGACCGGGTCACCGAACTCCGGGGGAAGCTAAACGGGGTGGAAGGAGTTGAATACCCAGTCTTTAGGTGCCTTTCACCTCACGACACCACACCAGAGAGCATTCATGCTTGACAGATTAAATGTGGTAAGTCTAACCTCACAGAAAAGAAAGTATAGTTTGGCCGACTCTCTTGATGACATAAAAGATAGACGTTGCTTTTTTCAAAGAAACCAAAATTGCTTTCCGAGAGGGCGCTCACAATTTTGTACGTTTTTCAACCACCAATTTATGTGTTTTTACACCGTCACACCTACCCCGGCAGGCGAAACCAAAATTCTAATCCGGAAACATAATTTATTTACCGGAGTTGACTTCAAGCTGGCGGAGGACGGCCATTTCGCACCGTCGACGTCCTGGAGGAAGGGTTAGCTTACTCGCCTTGTTTCGACTCCAAAGCCACTCTCGAGAGTGGCAGCACAGGCTTTCAGATTTGTCTTGGTAGATGCAACGGTAGTAAATCGCTACTCATCAGAATAAGCATGACTAGAAACGACCGCAAGAATAGCAACAAATTACACCATTTGGCAGAGGCATCGTCGTGGATATCGGCGCAAGCTAGGAAACTGAGAGTGCCAGACGTCATTGCTCTGGAGTAAAAGGGAAGATGATGATGATGATGGTAGTATTACCTGTTATGCTCCGCTCAAATGTACCCAATTGTTTCGTCTTGCTTGACGATTTGATAGTTACGAGGATTTACCCGAAATAGTAGCTTTGAAAGCTTTGTTTATATAAAAACTACATGCTCAAACATTTTGGGGACTTTTCATTTCATTTGGTGGCTGTACAAGACAGAAAAGGAAGCATAGTTTCGCCGACCTCCTTAATGAAATCAAAGATTTGCGTTGCTTTTTTTCGTTGCTTTCGGACAAGAAAAACTTTCAGGTTTAAGTAGCAAAAAGAAGACAGAAAGGGTGTCCTTTAATGTGTTCTTTGCTCTTGCTAAAGGACGCGAAGACAAAGCTTTGATATGCATAGACTGTCAGGCCTCCTTAGTTAAGCCGAGGAGGTCAAAACGAGGAGCCGTGTGCTTTTAACAAGACAACAACCGCAACACTCTCGTTCTAGTAATTCTACAAACTCCATATACGTGAACATGTTCCCTCTGCAGGAAGCAGGCGAATAGGACCCTCCCCTAAATAAATGCGGCGTATTGGATGCGGCACGTCATAACAAACTTCCGCATTCACACCATTATGAATAGGCTGGCGTGTAATGTTCTGGCACTGTTGTTGACTGTTTTACGGATGGTTCGATGTTTTTTGTGAACTGTTGTCTTGATATACAGTTATCTCCGACACATAGGTCTTTGTAGAGGTATGTGTACCAGTGAATTGTACGTAAGTGTAATAATTAGTTTAATGTAGTAGTGAACGTTTCGAACAGTACAGAGGACGGTTTTACGCTACCATACACTTTCTTACGCTGTTAGCAAATTCAGCAATTGAAACAATTGTGATTCTTGCTGATCCCTATAGTATTTAAGTACAAAAGATTTCTTTTTTCACATAGTACTTTATTGCATGTCTTCATAGATGAATGCTGTGCTGCTTTCACGCCCGAGGCCCCTTGTGGTCACGTTTCATTTTTCTTCGTTTCGCGTCTTCAGGAAATGGGTCACCATACTGCCAAATTTTAAAAGACCCCTCAAGACCACCTACGACTAAAACATAAAAGGCTTTCACACTAATAAATGTACACGAAACATAAATAACCGGCAAACATTTGGTGTCGTCGGTATAACTGTTAAGGATGGAACAGTCATTTTACAACAGATTAACTGATATTTCCACATTATACGTAACTGAATATGAACACACCGTAATGCCAAATAAACCATTTGTTTCTCTAATGAATTACCACAAGAAGCTTTCACGTTCAACAAGTCTCATTGTCAGCATGAGACTGAAAATGTCTGTTGCAAACGCCTATGCAGAAAGTGCGTACTACATGCGGTATTTATATTTAGGAGCCAGGGGGATGCAAAGGCCTGGCATTATTAAGCTTCTTGCGTTTATTTCTAAGTGCTCAGGATATGTGAGCTGTACGGCAAACATCGTTGACCCCATTCCTGACCTCCATCTTGTATCATACTTCACATCTTGTCGAAGAGAAAAATTGTTGCTGGAAAAAAGTTGCATATGACATCTGTATCGATTTGCCATGGCGATGGAGCGCTTTGAAAATAAATTTTAAATCACACAGCCCTACTAAACTGTGATTTAAGAGAAGTGCAGTTTCTGAGGTCACAGACAATGTTGCCAGAGACGATTATTTCGATCATAAATACGCATTCAATAGACAAGGTTTTTTCATAGGTAAAATGACAATTTCCCATCTTCAATCCAGCAGGGAAAAAATTTAATATGGAACTAAAGCTGTGCATTTTGAATCAAGTTGTTGCTTATTTCTTATGCAACTGAAAGCAAAGCGCGTTATGCAGGATGCCACAGTTCCGCTTATTTCGGCTGTCATTGAAATGTGCTGCACATAGATACTTGCACGACATTAAAAGCTGTAGAAAAAAACCAGCGCTGTCCGCAACTGTATTCCATCTGGATTGACGACTTGTTTGCCCGTTGTGCTGTTTTATCCTAGTTCTATTTTTTCGTCCCGCTCTGCTGACGCACTGCTGATTTAGCAGCGGAGAATTTGTAGCTTGCGGTTCGGTCATGGTGCTGGTTACATAATCCGGCTGCCCAAGGGAAGATTTGGCTACCACTGTCTTCAGACCATATGCTGCTCGGTTTCCAGGTCTGCACCACTCAAGCTCATTAGCAACTGGGGAACGTGAAGGAGAGAGGACGGGGGTGTGATGGCTGCATAATGGGCAAGAACAACACGGGCTTACACAGTGCAAGGTGCTTGGATGCGGTTAGAAATTTTAATTTGCCCGGTTGTTCCCCCGATTTATGCGCTACAGCCACGTGGGTAAGGAGAGGGGTTTGAGCGGGTCGTAAGCAACAATGTTTATTTTTGTTTCAGTAGCCGGGAAGGAATACACAGAAGGGAGTGTCTATGGAAGCTGGAATGTTCGCAGATGTCTCGCAACGCGCCATGCCAACGAATAGAAGGCACTTGTGCACGTGTTCCAAAAGTTGGGATGTAAAACGGCCATAAGCTCGGTGATTTATGTTGTCAATAAAAAAAGAAATAAAATATTGGGGGCAACAATTTGTCGACGTGCCCTGAAGGAAACTTTCTTTTTTATTCTGCTTTTCAGAATGCCTGGATGAAAATGAAGAGCCTTGAACGGAATGGCACAGTTGTTGACGTCACGCCTTTCGGTCACAGCTTTGTAGTGTTCGAAGATCGTACTTTGTGGGTCATACAATCCCGCTTTCTCAAGGTCGTCCAACGCTGGGAAGACTGCAGCAACGGTAAGGCTGTGAAGGCGTTCTCAATTTTTCTGCAATAAGTGTGAACATAATTTTATCGCGATGTATTTAAAGAGTATGGCAGTTAACACAGAGGTGAAAGAAGAAGTAGGGAACGCTTTCAAAGAAATAAAAGGGGGCAAAGCCCTTTGCGAAGATCAGATAACAGTACACCTCTTGAAAGAAGGCAGAGAAATTGTACTAGTAAAACGGGGAAACCTGTACACGCAATGCCTAATGACGGCGAGTGTACCAGAATCTTGGCAGAACGCGAACATCATCGTAATCCATAAGGAAGGTGACATGAAGGACTTAAAAAATTACAGGCCGATCAGATTACTGTCAGTAATCTACAAGGTACTTACCAAGGTAATCGCTAACAAAATTTCGGCCTAAAGACCAAGCAGGGTTTCGTAAAGGCTATTCAGCAATAGACCATTATCACACTATCAATCAGGTGATAGAGAACAGCGCGGAGTATACTGAACACCTATAAATAGCCTTCATAGTATATGAGAAAGTGTTTGACTCTGTCGAAACCTCAGCAGTCATTCAGATATTACAGAACCAGGGTATAGACGAGCATTATGTAAAAATACTACAATGTAGTTACAATAGGTCCACAGCTACCACTATCCTCCATAAGGAGAGCAGTAAAATACCTAAAAGGAGGGGAGTCAGACAAGGACACAGAATGTCTCCAATGTTATTCACAGCATGTTTACAAGAAGTGTTCAGAACATTAAATTAGGAACAGGTGGGAGTAAGTGTTAATGGAGAATACCTCAGTAGCCTAAGATTTAGTGATGACGTTGCCTTGCTAAGTAACTCGGGGGACGAATGGCAAAGCATGCTTACCGCACTGGAGAAACAGAGCAGAACTGTGTGCCTGAAAATTATTATGCAGAAAACTAAAGTAACAATCAATAACCTCAGGGCAGCACAGTGATTTGATATCGGTGGCGAGGCAGTAGAAGTAGTAAGCGATTATATCTACTTCGGCCAAATTGTGACCCCGGATCCCAAACATAACGCAGAGATAATTAGAAGGTTAGGAATGGTGTAGAGTGCTTTCGGCAGGCATTCTCAGATAATGACGGCAAGCCTACAATTGTTCTGCAGAAGAGCGTGTTTGACAGCTGCATCTTAACGGTGCCAACCTGCGGGGCAGAAAGTTGGAGGCTCGCTAGTAGGGTTCAACTTAAATTGAACGACTCAGCGGGAAATCGAACGGAAGATGATACCTGTAACATTAAGGGACAAGAAGAGAGCGGAGTGGATCAGGAAACAAACGCGTGTTAAGGACATATCAGGAGGATTTAAGACGATGAAATGGACGTGGGTATGACATGTAATGCGAAGGCAATATAACCGTTGGTCATTAAGGGGAAGAGAGTGGATCCGTAGAGAAGGCAAGTGTGGCAGAGGGCGACAGAAAGTTAGATTGGCCGATGAGATGTAGAAAATTGCGGGGATATATTGGTCACAGATACCACAGTACCGGGATAAGGGGAAAATAATGGGAGAGACCTTTGCCCTGCAGTGGGCGTAGACAGGCTGGTGATTATGATGATGAAAAGCCTTTTACATGCCAACGAACTACGTCGCAAAAGGCACACAGGGAAAAGATAAGGAAGAGCAAATTACAACATCAGTTTGTCTTGTTGTTCCAAGTGTTTGGCGCACAAAAATACGCAATAGGCACAGGACCGAGCAGGAGACCTTCATCCTTCAGTGGACATAATGGGCTGTTTAGGATGATCATGACCGTCCTAAAATTCCCGTGGACCAGATTTAGCGCAGCTCATATTAAACCACGAAAAGAACGAAAATGGCAGTGCAATTATATGCAATTGTGAAAAAGCTACACGTAGCCCTTACCCTTATTTCAGTCATTAGCCACACTGGCTTAGAGGAACCCGCAACGACACGAATTCCTCCCTCCCCACCCCAATACACAATAAAGGACAATTAAATGTTCACAGTCGTCAACAAAATTCTCACTAATTTTTCTACTTGGAATGACTCACACGGTTCCAATACGCAAAAAGGATTACTCCATCAGAAGCAAATACAAGAAACACCTATCCGAGGCGTTATTCATTATGCTTATCTTCTATGCGAGTTAACAGTTGGATCCAGCAGCAAACTAACGAATTAATGCACGCTCATTTTGTGCACACGGATGTACTACGAGATTTAAGCAACAAGACCCTTCATGTGATGCATCCAGTGTAGCCATTGTTTTCTGGCCACGAAGGATCCCGGATGAAGATCAAGAGAATCTTCTTGCACGATGATAAATAAATCAAGTATTTGCATGGTTAACAGCGTATTACTTCGCGCGGACATCACGAAGGTAAAATTTCTGTGCAGCTTTCCACGCATTCTCTCTTTGCCTACCGGCCACGTTGATTGGGAAGTTCCGAAGAGAAGGCACAACTGTCCTATTGCACAGTCCTATAGGCGAATGTCGATGGTACCAATGAACATAGTATCACTATATCGAAATGACGTAGCGCTCAGCGTCTGCGTACAATGGCGTAGTGCAGGTGGCCACTTTGAGAATTCTTTTTTCTAAAAATCATGCGCACCTCCGTCTAACAGTGACATGTTGGAACGCGAAGCTTCCTCGTGACGGATTTTTGGTTGCGAGTTTGGACTGTTTTGATAATTACAAGATGAAGAAATCGGGTGGACGCTGGTTTCATAACGCGAGGGACACATGTTCAATTACGGCCACTGAAACGTTTTTTTCTTTGACATTATTCAATGTCATTTATCATCACCGTCTGAGAAGGTTGGCTTTCCTGCAGGGAATTTTTGCGTTAAAGACGCCATCAGTGAGGGCACTGAATCGTCGCTTTAAAACACGGTTCGTAGCTCTTGCAGCGTATATGACAGTCTACCAAGCGACTCAACTAGAGTTGTCAAATTACTGCAAACGACACAATGAATGTGAATGCCTAGCGCTCGCGAGGGTTTGTGGGGCCTTTCTTTGGCTAAAGATCAGAGCTAACATCCGTCAGTTAGAATTACTCTGATGCCTTCATTCCAACTCCTACAGCTTGTGTGGATACTGATCCTGGCGTTGCCGATGTCCTCCCCCATCGGATGTATCCGACATCACACATAAATAGGTGTTGTCAATATTGCTAAAACGTAAGACGTTAAATTGTTTTGGACTTCCTAGGTATCTCTGCAGACATTCAACATCTGTTTACCGCTGCAATCACTGCTTGTTTACACTTTTCTTCCTTTTTATAGCTAACGTTGTACACCTCGGGCATTTTTTTTTGTCCCAGCTGTGACCACAGTGCTTGAAAAAGTAATTTCAGTTCGTTTGGTCAGCCAAACTGGTTTGCGAGAGAAAAAAGGCGCAACTAAATAAAGAGATCAGCATGACCTACTATAGCTATACCAGTTGGCAGTGTGTTGCATTATAAAAAAAAAGCAATGCGGCGATATTAAAAGCTTAAAATAAAAAATACGTCATCAGTAGAGAGAAAGTATTTGTACAAAGCATTCCAGCACAACTGCGTGACCCTAAGCATTGTGGGCACACACATACTCCAGCATAAAATAAGTAGACAATGAGTTCGGCTTCCCGCCGGGGACACACGGGGATTTTCCACCAAGGAGGTGTGGTACAGTTTCTTAGTTGCCCCAAAAATACCTCGCGAAGGGACGTCTTTTTACCAGAGAAAGCGTCATTTATCGGCCTTATACAACTTTTTGCCAAATGCACAGCAAAGAATTCGTTTAATATAACACGGCTGGCACTGTACACAAAGAATTCGCACCTGCAATATTGGGGAGTTGTCCCTCAAAATAGGATCGAAGATCCAAGAGTTGTAAAGGGAACTCAAGTTTCCGGTTCAGTCATTCATAGGAACAACAGGTATTCTCAGAGCCTACAGCACAGGTATGCCCACACTAAACGTGCGGATCACATCAACCTGACACTGCTACCACAGGCATTCAGCGGACGCGTCAATGGGACCAGTGTAATATCAAAGGGTGCTACCGGACAACGACACTTGCATGCAAACTGCACACCGGTACTGGACCAACATAATAAACTGTTGGGGCTTCCTCGGAAACCAAGAAAAGCATTGCGTTGTCTCTAACCCAGTAAGTGCTCCACTACCGGTGTCGACCCTTTGCGACAGTAGCTCTCGCCGATGCCCAGAAAACGGACGCCAAACTGCTGTAGCTCCTGGAGAATGGTTTTTCGGTTCAGCTTCAACAAGTTGCTGTTTCTGGGTAGACAGGCACTCTCTACGGCGACATATCCACAAGACGACTGAGACTTTACGTCCCTTGACAGCATGGCCACCGCATTTTTAACCAGTTACACCACCTCTACCATCCAGGCACTAGCGCTTATTCACGCCTCGAGCCTTAGCGTTACATCTGGCCCAGAAAGCAGCGAGACTACAGCACCTGGGCACACATTTGCAGTCAAAGAAGAACGCGCCAAAATAACCAGGCACGTCAATTCGCCCCTGTTGCCGGAACAGTTTCGACAAGTCCCAATCAAAATTATTGTCCCCGTTCTATACCAGCCAGACCTTACTTCTGCTGCGCCACCACCATTGATCGCTACAATGTATGGCCTAAGGTATTGCCTTTCAAAACTACTATCACAGAAGAAGTTGGCTCCGCATTCTTCTATAGCAGAATTTTCGGCGTTGGTACCCCTCGTCGCGTCACAACCGATCAAAGACGGCACTTTGGATTTCCTCTCTTCAGGCTCTTCGGGCTCTCCACCGGGTTCGATGTTTTGCCGACCACCAGTGGCCACCCATGCGCCACCAGCATGGTTGAGAGCTTCAACCGAGAGCTCAAAGCAGCCATCATGTGCCACCCACACTTTACCTGGCTTCAGGCTCTTCGTGGCATCGCTCTGGGTCAGCGCACCACCTTTAAAGCGGACATTCTTGCCACGCCTGCAGAGCTCGTCTAAACGGGATCACTTTCCCTACTTGCGGCATTTCTCTACAATTACACTTCCGATTTCACCACCTGATACCCTAAAAACTTTCTCACCCGGCTCCGACGCACTAATAGTGACTTGCGCTCGTCGCCAGGAGCACATCACACCAAGCGGAATCCGTTTGTATTTAAAGCCTAATGTGCTGTAAGGTTACGCGAGTTGGTAGTTCATAGTGTACTTTAGTTGTGCAAAAAACCAAAAGTGAGGACAGAAGACACGACTCACAGCGGACCTCTCAAAGAAATTTTTCAGAAGCTATCACGTTTAAATTCAGATGCTATCACGTTCAAAAGCTATCACGTTTTAAGGTATTACACACACACAACCACACACACACACACACACACACACACACACACACACACACACACACACACACACACACGCACACATGCACGCACACACCCACACACGCGCGCACACACACACACACACACGCGCGCACGCACGCGCGCACGCACACGCGCACGCACGCCCGCACACGCGCACGCACGCACGCATGTACGCACACGCACACAAAAAGACAGGGATCTTCTTTTACCCTTTGCGTTACCACGCTTTTGGGGCTGTAAACTCTATGGACACCTCCGCCAAGGGTGTGGTGACGCAAATAGGTGGGGGAGACTGCTACCTATGTTTATGTGTGTGTGCATGAGTAGGCGTTATATATGTGCGATAGCTTCGTAATAAAGTTTGTCGAAAGTTTCGCTGTGTGTCGGTTCAACACACCTTAGTCTTCGTCTTTTTAGCCCAAGTGGAGTACAGGCTTGGCAACATGCAGAAACCCTTTTCTCTGCGACGGCACTGTACGTGCGCCTTTTCCTCCACCTTGCTCCGGGCCTTAGAAGTCGTTGGTCATGACAACAAATCTTCACCCTCCTCATCAACGGGGCGGACGTCCGCGTCTTCATCGACCGACTGAAGCCGTCATACATTCTCTCCGAGAAGACGCGAAACTTCTGCGCCCCTCACGTAATCTCTCCACAACGACCTGCGATGCTTCGGCCTATGCCCTACACTCCCTGGTTTGAAAGCCGAGTGCTGTTCAACATTCAACAATGTTCTTTACCCTCAGGGCTTCTCTGTGCGTGGGGATGGTGCGGCGAAACAAACAATGCTGCGCCGCTTTCTCGGCTGCACGCCGCACTGGAGCTTTGAAAGAGTACCGGAGCTGAAGATTGGAACGAGATATGGCGCAGCGTCCGGTAACTGAGCCTCGCGAGTATCCGCGGGTGTGAACGCGACTTTCAGCGCATGCAGGTGCGCCACATAAGCATCCATGAGAGAACATACAGACTGCCACCACAAAAGAGACTATGTTGCTGTGGTGTTTTGGATGTAAGCAATAGAGCCATGCTTTTCCAGAACCTACTACTACAGACATCGAACTATCTATTGAGCCCATCTTAATGCTGTTTGAGGACACGTTAAACGTCTGCACCCATGACGGGAACGCCTGTGGGGCTGCTCGTTTCGTTTTATTTGGTAGAACTTCGCTCTGACCCTCTCAACGTACAAGCAGCTCACTGTGGTATAACTTGTCCTCTACTCACACAAATGAAGCCCAAGCCTCTTGTGAAATCCTCCGGTATGATTCAGGTTGGAGAGCTGACCTTGCAGAGGTTGCTTAAGTGTTTTTTTAGAGAAAGGCTTCACAGCGCGGGAGACGAGGACAACGAAGAACACACGTCTCCCTTTTCTCGTCTCCTGCGCTTTAAACCCCTTTCCAAAATGAATTACCAACACGCCCAAGCTTCCACTTTATTCCTTCAGTGTGTTTTTTTTCGATATAGGAGATCTTTCTAATAAATAGTTGCGGCCGCGTACCGACGTCTCAGGGTAGAAGGAGGACCTGCAGCGCGGTTTAACTGAAAACGTAAAAACGTCCAGCCTCGGAGGCTTGTTTTCATAAGAGTGAGAAGGCCAGCCCTGTTAGGGGCACAAACATGCGGAAATTCTCTTGCAAAGTTTAACGAAGGGGTGTCTTTAGCATCTGTATTGCGTCTGCGTGTCTTTACGTATTTTTTTAGCAGTGTCAGAGGATTTTGTCACATAACTGACTCGTTCTTTACTGCCGTTAGCTCTTGTATATCGACTCAAGAAGAAATAGCTCCGTCGTTCTGTGACGCTTGTTGTGTCGCAGGATTCGTGAAGTAAAAGTTACTTTATTAGTAAATATTAACATACAAGGAACAGTTACATCTTGAAGGGTTAAACAATAAATTGCAGTCTTGGCAAGAGAGCATGAGACGGCTGGTTTTGAATGCGGGAATCCTACTAAGTACACAACCCGTTAGTCTTGTAAGCGGCGCACAAAAGGTCCGTGGCTATTACGCTGGATGCTAAAAAGGTTGCCCAAGTTCAAACATCATTATTGTTCTGCAAAGTGGAAACACAGTAAATTGAAAGCATACACAACTACACATACAAGTTAATGAGTCGTCTCAGCTCAAGCCTGTACTCCCAGAGGGACACGCTAGAGCATATCCTTCTGTGGGTGGAAGACGATATTGAAAAATGTCATTTCGTTTACTACGCGAAGTGAATGACCGCCTAAGGTACAGCGGTGAGCGCGCATAGGGTGAACCGGCCGCAGGTACTGTCACAGCAGCCCACGGTGGCATGCGCGAAGCAAAACGCATGCGCTATAGGTATTGAGAGAGGCTATGCTTCAGCGCACACAACGCCTAATCGGAGCGTCTAAGCGTCGTCTTTTGACGTCATATTGCTTGTAGCGATGGAATGATCGGCTGCTGTATAAATAACTGGAAACTGGAATCCCCACTAAAAAAAATGGCTTCTGAGTGAGCGGTTATTCGTGCATTAGCTTGGACCAAGGAGCAAGAATAAAGAAGGAGGGGAAACAGAGCTTCCTGGGGCAGCCTGATAACGTCACAGGCACTTTGCGAACGCCAAATTTCGTGCATCTGGCGGCAAGCGAAGGCAGTGCGCGGTCATCGCCACGGCTGGCGAGTGTTCTGTTCGCGCCCGCCCAGTTCAACCCGGCCACGGCATCGCGTCGGCGTTTCGCTGGGCCGCCGAAACATTCAGTGGCCGAAGCGAGAGTGTGTGCGCTCTTCTGCGCTTCCCTTGGCTGAAGAGCCCGCCTTCCCGGTTAATTTTCTGTCAAATTTAAATCGGCCGTTACGAGGGAATAAAAGCGGCATTTCATTTTGATGCGTAAGCAATCTTGCGCGAGCAGCAAGCACAAAATACAAACCTGTAAAAGCCAAAAAATGTAAAACATGTGAACGCACGGCTTTATCTCGCATGCGATGCGCTCGAAGCGGGTTGAGTGCACCGGCCAATTTATTGGTCATGTGACAGTGCACTGAAAAGTGCCAGCATAACCGACGTTGCGGGACAATGACGTGCGCACGCGCGCGAGCGCGCTGAGTCCGAGATAAACGCGCGTTCCGTCCCCGCATCGCGCAGCACCTCGAGCTCGTAGCGATTCACGCCTTGTGGCGAATGCTGCAAACAACAGTGCTGCTTTTAATATATTCAACCAGGTGCCGCTGTTAAATTGTTCGCCGCCGCAGCTGCGGAGCTCCGTACGTCGCCGTAGCACTGGTCGGCGACTTTGGCTAGTTTCGGTTTCCGAAATTGTGGCGCTCCTAGCGGCACGGTGCTGCGGCGTGGCCCTTCTCTTTCCCTCAATGTTTCTTTCTTTCCACACCATCAACGCTTCCGCGCCTCCTCACGCATGCGCAACAGCTCACCGGCGCCAATATTTTTTTTCTTTCTCTCGGCGCGCACGGCGGGCCAGTTCGGTTCGTGCGTGAGCGAGCCGGCGTGCGAAGGGTTGCGCGGGTTGCCTAAACGCTTCCACGGGCGGAAAGTTTCGCTGCATTATAAAATACATTCGAATGTATTCTAAATATGGGGCAGCGGAGGAAGGAGTGTTACCACTCCTGCGCAGCTCTGTGGTGCAGCAACACAGGGCGGTACAGTTCGACCAAGTTTCTCGCCTTCTCCAAAGACGACAGGTGAGCAAATTAGCTTTGTACAAGTTATAGTGAATTCCTTAAAAGCCGACTGATTGCACTCTTCTGTTTTCAAAATATTCGCGCATGTAACGTGAAGTTAATGAGACATGTCACTCGTCTTGGAGTGGAAACTAATGTGCAAATATATCCCAGCTGTGCAGGTACGCAAAGTTTTAGTAGAAGTACACGTGTCTTTGGCACGCACACACTTGCTCGCAAGATCAATTTGTGGTGGCATTGCCGCTTTTTGATGATTGCCTTAGTAACTGCTGGAACGTCGATTCAGTATACTTATCAAGGTATTTTTTGTTGTTTCGTGCAGCAGGTATGAGTCTAGGTTTGGGCCCCAAGTCGAGGATGGTTTGCGACTTCATTGGACGTTTCCTCCGGTGACTCTCCGCAATCCATCCAATGTCATCACGACGCACCTGCTCACAAAGAAGGCAAGCTCAACTGTACGCGCTTCTTGCCTTTCATGGCGTACATACTACCACATCGATTGATGGCGTGGAGGTGCTGCGCCCTAAGCATTTTTTCCTCCCCCGTCTTGCTCCAAAACGTATATTTGCGGCGAAACTACTGCCAAACGTTGCTTCAGAGCTCCGAAAAATCTGACGTAACTCCGCGGTGTTCAATGCGAGTCGATTTTCACATGAAGCAAAGGAAGGCCAAACCGAAGTACATGCGTTGTCTTCAGCCGCCATTGCAAGCGTTTCGCTCATTAAAAAATAAATAAAACCAAGTAGCATCGCCGGCTTTGCTGTTCAATCTAAACTGCGCGCCCGCGCCTTGTCATCTTATCGCGAATGGGTTTGGTGTTCCATAGTTCTGAAGTTAGAATGGTCATGCCGTATCGGACAGGATGAGATAAGAGGCGCTGCCCAGACGCGAGTTAGAGGGTAGCTTGTAACAACCTGGCCGATATCAGCGGCTTAAAATACAGGAAAGCTTCTTTTTTTTCTGGGTGTCTTCTCCCCCCCCCCCCGCCTTCCCTCCCACCCCCGGTAAGCAGACTGTTAATTCACGCGCCATTCAAAGCAAAGACGGGTGCGTTCGATTTGTGTTCTGTGTTCTACGACGTGCACATGGTTGGGCATTGTTTTTGTACGTAGATATAATCCAGCAAAGAGTGTCTACAGTGCGGTCATTGTGTTGCAACAGTTTTTTATGGCTGCATTTTGTTGGTGTGAACATGATTTCTCGGAAGTGTATGCAGGTTAATGGGCGGGTCAACGCTTTCTTTCAGAGTTTGCGTTAACTCGCCCGAAAGGCAGGGCTTGAAGCATACGTGTGCGTGCTTTCTTTTAACATATAGATTCCCAATTATTGTGTCTCTGAACTGAAACGAATTTTTTTAATGTCTAAATAACATTCCTGTCTCGAGGTGAGCCCAAGAAATAAGTATACATTGAGTGGAACTTTCAAGTTCTTTTCTTCTCCCGCCGCGGTGTGCGCGAAAAAAAAAAATCTGTGAAGGGACTAGAACTTTCGAAGTTCTTCTTTCGTAATCAAGTATTGTGTACCTAAATGTGTATTCATGGCTGTAACTTTTGCGCACCTTTAGACGGAGACCGATACAAAAAGGGACTCGAAGACCTGTACCTGTCATCGTGTAAAGTTGCGCAAAAGTTACAGCCATGAATTCAGAATACCAACTAGCCCGCCTAACCGTGCTATTGTAAATGTGTATGTAGCACGTTTTTTCCCTACTGTACAATGTTGTATGCCTAAATTTGCATATGTCATATTTTTGCTTAGTCCAATACTGTGTACATAAAATGTATGTGCAATATATTGGTGTAGTACATGTATTTTCATGACTTCGAATCAAAGACGTCCTCATATGAATTTTGAATAAATGCATAGCAAAAATAATGTTTGTGTAACAATCCAATTATTATCGCCACAAAGACAACAATTTGACACCAGAAAACGTACTATTACCTACATGTTTTCTTCGTTCAATTATTAAACACGTTACTGCACACATAACAAATGACGGGCGGCGGCCATTTCGAGTCATCGGCGCCGCTCGTCCAACTTTCGCGCCTGGTGCCATTGCCAAGCGGCAGACGCGAAAGTTGGACGAGCGTCGGTTTCAGGGGCCGGCGCGCGGCGGCACGGCCTGGCTGCCGCGGGATAAATGACGTCAGCAGCGTTCGCGACGTCAGCAAACGCCCTTTCCCCCCTCGCCACTCGTTGCCATGGCGATTAATGCAACGTTTCTCAGAGGCCACGTACTACTAGGGGAGGATTTGGCGCTGCTGGCGCGAATTACGTGGGACCACGGTGGATGCGAGAGAGGCCGCCCCGTGGCCGTAGTTATCATTGTGACATTATCTGGTCGCTCGATCGCACCCGCCGCAATAGGCGTTTCCTCTCCTAGATATTCTTGCTCCCCTGCCTTGGACGCAAGGCAATCGGTTCGGAGTATCCCCCCTTGCCCGGTTGCTCCAAGCAGACGCGATAAAAAGGTTACGCTCATTTTAACAGCCTGTTATGTTTTGTGATTAGCTCTGAACCATAGTTCACACATACGTACGATGTCTATCAGAAATAAATTGATAGTTTGAAGTGAGCTCGGGCACTACAACTTCTATTCAATGAACCTTTGTCACGACCTCTATCTGCTGATGCGCTTGCGGGTGCCGCCATCACTTTCGGTGGCTCGCACTAATGGCACATCTGCGGTAGGGGCGATGGGCTGAGCTCCAAATACATATTGATTGGCATTAGGGGGCCGCTACCGAAGCGCTAAGTCATCGGACTGTCAATCACTAGCAGTAAAATAGGGGATAAATTTATTAAACAGTGCACTCAAAGGGTGACCTGCGGAATGAAGTAAAAAAAATGGCCGCGTACTGCTCCTTTCGTTGCAAATGTCGTCAAAAGACGAGAGCTTTATCGACTTTTGCCAAGTAATCCCCTCCCTTCGCTTTCCCGCTCACCTCTAATGTTGTTCCTGTTGCGTCGCCCTCCTCCCAAGGGAAAGACGCCAAAGGTTTGCTTAAATCATTTTAAATTTCCCGCGTTCCACTGCTCCAAACCAGGTGTCTCGATGCCAACGCTGCGGTACGGCGAAGATGCGTTTGAATCGAGGCGCCCTACTTCAACGTTTATAGAAGAGTGTTTCCCTAGTCCACGCGCCTTCCAAGCAGAACGTGGAACCTATCTAGTGGAACCTTTCGTAACTCTTGCCACTTGATTTCTTCAAATGCCGCCAGAAGCTATATAGCGCGGGCGACAACAGGCGACGGCGGAGTGATATTTTTTTCTTCAGTTGATGAAGTATTTATTCTCGCCGAATCGAAACATGTACAATTTTAAAGACGATAGTCTTTCTTGGGCTAGTTAAACCCAGGAACTTTGGTCTGTCTGTATGTCTGTATGTCTGTCTGTCTGTCTGTCTGTGACTCGATTCAGCCACCCGGCGAAAGCAAAACAATGCCTGCGCAATAGTCTTATATAGTCACAGCTAAATCTACCCTTCTTGGTCCGGTGTAATGTTCAAACATGTCAACATTGTTGAAGAAGGACAAGACATTACGCAAATATGAGACAACAAATCAACACAGAAGTGATATTTGCAGTGTTCCTTTATGAAAATTCAAACATGCCTGACTTTTGCGAAATTACATACTTCATCAACTGCTGAAAAAGAATTCACTCCGCCGTCGCCTGCTGTCGCCCGTGCAACTATAGCTTCTGGCGCCATTTTAAAAAAATCAACCGGCAACAGTTACCCAAGGTTCCACAAGATAGTTTCCACGTTCTTCTTGCAACGCACATGGAGTAGGGAAACGCGGTTCTATAAACGTTGAACTAGGGCAACTCGATTAACACGCTTCTTCGCCGTACAGCAGCGTTCGCATCGAGACACCCGGTTTGGAGCAGTGGAACGCGGGAAATTTAAAATGATTTAAGCGAACATTTGGCGTCTTTACCTTCGGAGGAGCGCGACGCAAGAGGAACAACATGAGAGGTGTGTGGTAAAGCGAAGGGAGGCATTTACTTTGCAAAAGCCGATAAAGACTATCGTCTTTTGACGCCATTTGCAACGAAAGGAGTAGATACGCAGCCACTGTTTTTATAAAGGAACGCTGCAAATATTACTTCTGTATAAAATTGTTGTCTTATATATGCGTAATGTCTTGTTGTTCTTCAACGATATTGACACGTATGAACATTACACCGGACTTAGATGGGCACATTTAGCTGTGACTATACAAGACTTATGATTATGAGAAAGCATTTGACTCGGTCGAAACCCTAGCAGTCATTCAGGCATTACGGAACCAGGGGGTTGATGAGCATTATGTAAGAATACTAGAAGATATCTACAATGGGTCTACAGCTACCATCATCCTCCATAAGGATAGCAGTAAAATACCTATAAGGAAGTGTGTCAGACAAGGAGACACAACCTCTCCAATGTTATTCACAGCATGCTTACAAGAAGTATTCAGAACGTTGGATTGGGAACTGGTGGGAGTAAGGGTTAATGGAGAATACCTCAGTAACCTTAGATTTGCTGATGACGTTGCCTTGCTAAGTAACTCGGGGGACGAATTGCAAAGCATGCTTTCCGCACTGGGCGAACAGAGTAGAACCGTGGGCCTGAAAATTAATATGCAGAAAACTAAAGTAATGATCAATAACCTCGGGACAGCACAGCAGTTTGAGATAGGTGGCGAGGCAGTGGAAGTGGTAAGCGAATATATCTACTTAGGCCAAGTTGTGACCCCAGATCCGAACCATGCGGCAGAGATAATTAGAAGGATCAGAATGGGGTGGTGTGCATATGGCAGACATTCTCAGATAATGAATAGCAGCCTACCATTGTCGCTGAAGAAGAAAGTGTATGACAGCTGCATCTTACCGGTACTCACCTACGGGGCAGAAACTTGGAGGCTCACTAAGAGGGTTCAACTTAAATTCAGAACGACTCAGCGGGCAATGGAGCGGAAAATGATAGGTGTGACATTAAGGGACAAGAAGAGAGCGGAGTGGGTCAGGGAGCAAACTGGTGTTAAAGACATATTAGTAGAAATTAAGAAGAAGAAATGGACGTGGGCAGGGCATGTAATGCAAACGCAAGATAACCGCTGGTCATTAAGGGTAACAGAGTGGATCCCTAAAGAAGGCAAGCGTTGCAGGGGGCGGCAGAAAGTTAGATGGGCAGATGAGATCAAGAAGTTTGCGGGGATAAATTGGTCACAGTTGGCACAGGACCGAGATAATTGGAGAATCATGGGAGAGGCCTTTGCCCTCCAGTGGGCGTAGATAGGCTGGTGGTGATTATAATGATGATGATGATGATGATGATGATGATGATGATGATGATACAAGACTATTGCGCAGGCATTGTTTTACTTTGGCCGGGTGGCTGAATCGAGTCACAGACAGACGAACAGACAACAGACATACAGACTGGCAGACATAGAGACAGACCAAAATTTCTGAGTTTAAGTAGCCCAAGAAAGACTATCGTCTTTAAAAAGAGGAGCGCGGTGTGCATGCAAAGCAAGCGTCTTGGCTATCACCGCAGGCGCGTTTCTTGATTGCAGTGCTAAAGGACAGCGTCACCGGCAAGAGCGGCTGAAATAGCCACAAATTGTGCTATTTGTATTCCACGCTACCATCGCTCTGCTTGACCGGTATATGTCTATTTACGGTGTAAGAGCACCTTCGTTACTTTTATTCGGCATGGTCTGACAAGGATCGGGGATTCCGTGCTCCAAGCGCGACATCGATAGCAGAAGACGCGAAACATAGCAGAAGACGAGCAGGCGCTCCGATCACGGGATGCGGCCGCTGAAAGCACAATCTGGATCTCACATGCCCTGGGCATGCGTTATGCTTCGCGCAGCCCACGCTGGGCTGCTCTGATAGTACCGGTGGCAACGCGCTCCCGTATTCACCTAAAACGAGCTCACCACTTTACGTGGTAGGCTCTCGAGTTTCCATTTGTTCACCCCAGTGACTACTCACTGGAAAACAAAGGTGGCTAAAACGCCAAGCAAAATCAAGTGCGACGACTCCGAGATAAACAACTGCAGGCTGCAGACTGTTTCACGGATGCTATCGTACAAGCAAAGACAAAGAGCGATGACACTGGAAAGCCCACAATGCCAAAAACCACACGAAATGCGAGCACGAGATACAGAGCGTCACGGAGACAAAGAGGTGAGGCTGACGACAAGCAACACAAACAAGACGCGACAAAAGCACTGATCGGTACCTTCAGCCACGTGCCTTGACTTTCACAAGAAACAGCGGCGAAATCAAGTACCCTGGAACAAGCGCTGAAATACTGAAATAGTCATTTAGAGCCTAGTACACTGCCTGCGGCCCGCCCAGGTGCCGGACTGGAGTTAAGGGGCACAATAACACCAGTATCACCAATTAAGCGAGAAGTTTGTCACGAATATGTCTGAAAATATCTGCTGCACTCAACGAAGAAAGGTTTCCCTGCACATTGCCCAATTCGCTTACCTGTTCCCCAGCAATAATTTCTTTTACCTTTCCTTCCCAGCGCATTTCTCGATGTTCGCATAACTTAGCGAGTGCCTTACACATCCTCGAGTTTCTTGGAGGTTCCGTAGGCTGCTAATGAACTGCACGCAGTTATTGATCTTGTGCCAAAGAATGAGCGTTACAGTGTGCCGTAAGAAGATCAGTTCTGTTCCTCAAAGTGTGTCGGTAATAACCTGGCAATGCGTTCAAATTTTTTAGACATTCGACCAAAAAAACGTCTACTGGAACATCTGCGTGATGTAGTCGTTTTAGAGGGCTGTTAAAAATAAGAACGGGTATTTGACTTTATTATCTGTCTCAACGACCACCTCCTTGGCCCACTTATTGGGTTGCGGCCTGGCGTGTCACGTAAGACGAATATCGGTCCCTGAGTGACTCAGGCCTGCGAACAGCTTCAGTAAGAGTCTCGTGCTTCGGTGGCGTTGACGATGTGTGCTTCTGTGACAAATGAATGTTCCCCAGCCAAGAAAGATGCTCACTGACGGTCCCAATTGTCCGAATCAATCGAGCAGGCAGTACTACGCGGTCGGTTTAGCCTTGGGGATAGGAAAAGTCCGATAATCAACCACGCATTCTTTGCAAGTATATTCAGCAGTGTAACGTGAACGTGAATCCTCCCCCCCCCCTTCCCCCGTTCGTTCTCTTGAGTGAGTGTGACTCGGAACCTTCCCTGTGCATACGATGATTTTAAAGACTCTATTGCGAGGAGGAGCATTGGACAACTAGTCTCTGGCGACTTGTGTCACCGCAGATCGAAACTTACTGTAATGACAGCGTGCGCGTCTTGCCTGTTTGAAGCAGGCCGGATGCGTCCGAGATGAAAAAAATCTTATTATAGCCAAGACTGCCTCGACCCTCATGTAGGCTAAAAGGTACTAGGACTTTGAGGTATAATGAAGCCTCGCCTTGAAGCTGCAAAGCTGCAGCATGTAGTGCAGAAAATCAACGCTACTTCTGGAAAAAGAATGAATGCCATTAATTTCTCGGCTACTGGCGCGGTCGTTTACACCACAGGGCGGCCTCTTTAGCATCCACCATGGTCCCGCGTAATTCGCAACAGCGCCAAATCCTCCCCTAGTAGTACGTGGCGTCTGAAAAACGTACTTATCGTCATGGCAACGAGTGGCGAGGGGAGAAAGGAGGTTGGTGACGTCGCGGACGCTGCTGACGTCATTTTTCCCGTGGCAGCCAGGCCGGGCTGCCGCGTGCCGGCCCTTGAAACCGACGCTGGCCCAAATTTCGCGCCTGCCGCCGGTCGCTGCCTCATGGGCCGCTCGGCAATAATACTAGGCGCGAAAGTTGGACGAGCGGCGGCGATGTCTCCAAATGGCCGCTGCCCGTCGTTTGTTACGTGTGCAGTAACGTGTTTCATAATTGAACGAAGAAAACATGTAGGTAATAGTATGTTTTCTGGTGTCAAATTGTTGTATTTGTGGCGATATTAATTGGAGTGTTACACAAACATTCTTTTTGCTTGGCGTTTATTCAAAATTCATATGAGGACGTCTTTGATTCGAAGTCATGAAAACAAATGTACTACAATCATATATTTCACATACATTTTTTGTACACAGTATAAGATTAAGCAAAAATATGACATATGCAAATTTGGGGATACAATATTGTACAATAGGAAAAGAACGTGCTACATACACATTTACAATAACATGGTTATGCGGGCTAGTTGCTTTTTTGAACTAAAGTTGCGCTGTAACTTTTGCGCAACTTTAGACGGACACAGATACAGGTCTTCGTGTCCCTTTTTGTATCTGCCTCCGTCTAAAGTTGCGCAAAAGTTACAGCCATGAATACACATTTAGGTACACAATACTTGAATACGAAAGAAGAACTCCGAAAGTTCTAGTCCCTACAAAGATTTTTTTTTCGCGCACACCTCGGCAGGAGAAGAAAAGAACTTGAAAGTTCCACTCAGTGTATATTTATATCTTGGGCTCACCTCGAGACAGGAATGTTCCTTAGACATTAAAAAAATTCTTTTCAGTTCAGAGACACAATAATTAGGAACCTATATGTTAAAAGAAAGCACGCACACGTATGCTTCAAGCCCTGCCTTTCGAGTGAGTTAACGCAAACTCTGAAAGAAAGCGTTGAACAGCCCATTAACCTGCATACACTTCGGAGAAATCATGTTCACACCAACAAAATGCAGCCATAAAAAACTGTTGCAACACAATGACCGCACTGTAGGCACTCATTGCTGGATTATATCTACGCACAAAAACAATGCGCAACCATGTGCACGTCGTAGAACACAGAACACAAATCGAACGCACCCATCTTTTCTTTTAATGGCGCGTGAATGAACAGTCTGCTTACCGCGGGTGGGAGGGAAGGCTGGGGGGAGAGGACGCCCAGAAATAAAAGCTTTCCTATATTGTAAGCCGCAGATATCGGCCAGGTTGTTACAAGCTACCCTCTAGCTCGGGCAGCGCCTCTTATCTTGTCTGATACGGCATGACCATTCTAACTTCAGAACTATGGAACACCAAACCCACTCGCGATAAGATGACAAGGCGCGGGCGCGCAATTTAGATTGAACAGCAAGCCGGCAATGCTACTTGGTTTTATTTATTTATTTATTAAATGAGCGAAACGCTTGCAATGGTTGCTGCAGACAACGCATGTATTTCGGTTCGGCCTTCCACTGCTTTATGTGAAAATTGACTTGCATTGAACACCGCGGTGTTACGTGAGTTTTTCGGAGCACTGAAGCAACGCTTGGCAGTAGTTTCGCCGCAAATATACGTTTTGGAGCAAGACGGCGGAGTTAAAAAATGCTTAGGGCGCAGCACCTCCATGCCACCAATCGCTGTGGTAGTAGGTACGCCGTGAAAGGCAAGAAGCGCGTACAGTTGAGCTTGCCTTCTTTGTGAGCAGGTGCGTCGTGATGACATTGGATGGATTGAGGAGAGTCACCGGAGGAAACGTCCAATGAAGTCGCAAACCGTCCTCGACTTGGAGCCCAAACCTAGACTCATACCTGCTGCACGAAACAACAAAAAATACCTTGATAAGTATACTGAATCGACATTCCAGCAGTTACTAAGGCAATCAAAAGACGGCAATGCCACCACAAATTGGTCTGGCGAGCAAGAGTGTGCGTGCCAAAGACGCGTTTACTTCTACCAAAACTTTGCGTACTTGCACAGCTGGGATATATTTGCACATTAGTTTCCACTCCAAGACGAGTGACATGACTTATTAACTTCACGTTACATGCGCGAATTAATTTGAAAACAGAAGAGTGCAATCGGTCGGCTTTCAAGGAATTCACTATAACTTGTACAAAGCTAATTTGCTTACCTGTCGTCTTTGGAGAAGGCGAGAAACTTGGCCGAACTTCACCGCCCTGTGTTGCTGCACCACAGAGCTGCGCAGGAGTGGAAACGCTCCTTTCTCCGCTACCCCATATTTAGAATACATTCGGATGTATTTTATAATGCAGCGAAACTTTCAGCCCGTGGAGGCGTTTAGGCAACGCGCGCAACCCTTCGCACGCCGGCTCGCTCACGCACGCACCGAACTGGCCCGCCGTGAGCGCCGAGAGAAAGAAAAAAAAATATCGGTGCCGGTGAGCTGTTGCGCATGCGTGAGGAGGCAAGGAAGCGTTGACGGCGTGGAAAGAAAGAAACGCCGAGGGAAAGGGAAGGACCACGCCGCAGCACTGTGCCGCTAGGATCGCCACAATTTCGGAAACCGAAACTAGCCAAAGTCGCCGACCAGTGGTTTACACTTCTTGCCATTTTCCAGCGCCAATTGGTCGTACACTACTTGTAAATCCTAGTGGACGGAATTACGGTCAGTGTCGCCAGCGCAAAATGAAATAAAAACTGGCGATGTCCAACAGTCGTTGGCACCTTCTCTAAAACATCAGCCGACTTCGACGAAGACTGACGTTTGCTGGAGGTTTTGGGTAGCTTTGTCGACAGCGGTGATCTTGCAGCAAATTTGAGCCCGGGATTTGATAACCTACGTGTTGCACTAAGCTGTACTTTCAGTTTTGTCCTGATGTTTATCAGCCGTAATTCATCAGCCTTAATAACTCGGACTAGTAAAGACCAAGTTGCCCCCTCTGGCGTCAAGCAAGCAGCAAGCTTTATCGAAAAATAAACATTAGGCGCACTCCCAGCGGTTCACCTCATTTTGATGCGCTACGTCAGGTTTAAACTACAGTGTTTTTTGTTTGTGGGTGTCATCTGAAGGCAGTACATTGAGATAACTCTTTCCTCACTACGGTCACGAACTACGATAAAGATGAAGGAGAAGACCTTTAAGTATGAGCAAGAAGTGTAGTCCTTGCATAAAGGGATTTGGGTACAAATTAATGAGTAATAGACAACAGCGACGCCGCCTCTGTGTCGAGAGAGGAGATTACAACTACTTCCTGAGCGTTCTTCGTCCCCAGCTTCTACAGCGCCAATGTAAATCAAGAACGTGGGCTAAGAAGGAAGATAAACGTGCGAGTCAAATTATTTCATATGTGAATAGTTCAAAAAAGAGACGTTTGCGGGCCCATGTCCCCGACACATCCTCCAATGCACATTGTTATTTGGGTGCAGGAAAAAGAACAGGAATCATTCAAAATTAAACAACTTCTTTCCAACTTGTTTGACGGCGGCAGCTTGAGAAGCGTCTGTTCATCGTTCTGTAATGCGCGCCTTTCGCGCTGTGCCCCATCGTGCAAGTTTTATTTTCTTATGATCACCCATTGTCGAAGGTGACCATCCCAGTGAGGCACAATAAATGCAGGGGTGCGGTGACCATGAAATGAGGGGAGAATGAATTGTGAGGGCCTTTAATTAAATAAAGGTGATGGTGGGCTTCATGAAGACTGACCTTCGACCATCGGGACTAACAAGGCCGGGATAAACCAATGCAGTGTATGGAAACGCGCAGCCCAACATGCCTTCAAAAATGGCATGACGAGTTGTTCTCAGCTTGGTATGATTGGCGGTGCACGGGCTGGTGACGGAGGGGACAGCATGAAGGCTTCAGGCTATTGATATTTCATTTGGCAAATGCTGTTACAATGACCGTTTAGCACTGGTTATCGTTTTGCTGAATGCTATCTACAATATTTCAAAATACAGGCAAGTTTTTTTTTCATTTCACAGTGTGTACGCACATTTTATAGCAAAGATTAGGGCAGTACTGCTTACTGTAGTGCAAGATGTATTGCGCGAATCTTTTATTCCAGCATGCAGTGAAGAGCTTTGCCAGAATTCATAGCAGCTCAAAATCCCGAACTCGTAGTTTGAAATAAAGACTCAGAGTGATTGTGTCTACTAGCTTTAGCAAGCACCATAAACTTAATTCCTTACCCAAATGAAGGGAGTCATAGTGAAAGTCCAGTGCATCCCGAGACACCTGGGGCTTCATTTTTGGTTGTCACTTTTGCTTTACTTCTTTTTATAAGCATGTATTAAAATATTTACACACTAAGACACTAATACGTCGAGGAGGAGTCCTGGGCACTCTCTCTAGGAGTAAAAACTATTTTCCCATACTTCACTCCCTATTGAAGCATTGGGTTACCCATCCCAGGAGGGGCGCTTGGCCGTCAAAGCGAGAGGCGAAATACTCCTTGGGGGATTTACTTGCTGCTTTCGAGACGGAGTACTTGAAACCTGTATGGTAATTGCAATGCCATCTGCAAGGCAGCATTTCGTCACTCCCTTTCGGCGTGAGTAAGCTCTATTGGCTGTGGCGTTGCCCGATACTGAAGAATGGTACTAGTACTCTCTTTTGGAAGCATGTCGTTACGCCCCAAGAGTGTTCTACTATTCCCCGCGAGGCAGCAAGTTTTCCCTCCGCCAGCTACTACCCCCCAACCCACGATGGTACTTTAGACAGTTACAAAAAAAACAGAAAAGGAGAAGCTATTTTTAAACATTGTGAAGAAGTAAAACTAGCTCAGACGTTTTTTTTTTTCGAAGCAAATATCACAAGAATCGGTTCATTCTGTAATTTCACACAAAAAGCCATTCATTTCGAATTAAAATATCACAGCATAAAAAATGGTTCTTACTCCACATCCACACAGAAGGAGACACAGCTCCTATTTAGGACACATTCAAGAAAATTCACAAATAAAAATGCTGCAAAGCAACTGAAAACACTAAACTACAAACATTAAATCAAGACAATAAAAATGACGTTAACACACACAAATAAGAAGGTACTGACATTAGCACGAAAAGCATCAGTAGAAATGGAGGAGGGGGAGAATACTGAACAGTATTAAAATATAACACAATGGGCTTCCTGCATCAGCGAGTGCATCACACGAACGGGAAAGCCAGCTCTTACTTAAGACACATTGAAAATATTTAAAGGGACACTGAAGTGAATTTGTCAAGCTCCCGTTTTTGCTTGCACTGTGTATACTGGCTCATATTAGCACTCTTTTCATCGTTTATCCGGTTGACAAATCGGTAATTATTTTACAAAGCACGAGAGAAGAAAAACTACCATGCGCGGTTTGCGGCGGCCGCACAAACTAAGCTGTGACGTTGGGAGGAGGGGGCGCCGTGATTGGACGATGCCCAAGGTTAGCGATCAAACAAGTTTCGGTTTCGGTTTCGATCTGTAAAGCAACATGTTTGACATTCGATGGCGTCGTTGGATGGGCATTCTAAATATCTCAGTTATCGTAGCATCGCGCTTCTGCCATGTTGTCGGCTGTAAAATGCATAAGATAAGCCTCCCAGGACGGCTTGGAATCGTAGCATTCACTATCTGAGGCCTACGCAGTGCATGAACGCCCTCCGCGTCCCCGCAGACGCTCAAATGCATGCGCTTTTCCCCCATATTTGGAGCTTGCCTCGCTCATGCCTGTATCGTAAAAAGCGTGTTCGCACCAGGCCAAGGGTCTATTGATTCTGGCCTGTGCCCACTGCCCGCAAGCAGTCGGTGCTTATGGCAACAGCACGCCAACGAGAACTCGCTACCGCGGCAGTTCCAGCCTGCGCGAGTTCTGTGGACTAGTTCGTGGAGCAATGAACGTTGCGGCCCAAAAAAAGGTGAACTCAGTATAGAAAACATCGGCGAAAAACGAAAAAGTTAACTCATAAAAAAAAGCATGTACCCGCGTCGATTCGAACTTGTGACTGGCAAAACACTTGCGGTGACATACCTAGCGCACCAGACGACTAGGCCACAGGGGGCCGCGAGCGGCAATGGAAAATATTAGGTATATAATATCTAACCAGTTTACACTTTTATTTAGTTTTAGTATTTCAAGCAGCTTAGGTGACTATTTGTTGTATTGCACTCGTGCAGTAAGCGTCCCCCGAGTTTCCACAATGGCTCACGTCTAACAATTGCATTTCGTAGACGGGAAAGCGTTCGCAGATACGTAGTCGTGCTCCTGACCGCTCTGCTTGTTCGCCCAGCGCAAAAAAGTGCTTCCTGCACCCTAGTTTTACGCTGTACGGTAAAAATATCAGTTGATTTTATTTCCTTAGTACCTATATTGACTTCGCTCACTCTTCTCCCCCTTCAAGAGGCCTTATATTTTCCTACTGGCGTACCAGTCAGCGAAGCGTCGCATGTGCGCTTGTGCAGCGCTTGTGTGAAGCGACCTTGACTTGGAGCTAGATACAGTGTACAAACTAACGAAGTAAAGAAAGGCGCATTCTTCCATTCCCAAACGTGTTGTGGCTTAGTTTCAACTGATCGAACGAATTGCGACGACCCGTCGGCTGCCGGCGGACTGTGGGCCGACTGACTCGGTCGCGGAAGGTCGGCGAGCCGTGCAGTAGCGCAGCCAATTCTCAGCTCCTCTCCTGCTGACGTCACACGAAAACGCCACAGAAAATGGGCGAGCGTAAAGAGAGGAGGACAGCATTTTTGAATTGATTTTTCTACTAACTAAATTCGCGTACACGCGCACAGAGTGGTCGAAACGGGGCCCAGGGACTCCGGACTACAGTTTGCGCTCGTAATCCCGCATTGTTTACAAATCACTTCAGTGTCCCTTTAAAAGAAAATTTAGGGAAACAAAAATCAGGGAGAAACAATTAAGCTTGGTGAACTGTTAACGCATTACAAGATGCCATCAACACCAAGATACAAAGGTACTGACACAGAAACTCTGCAACAGATACATGTTGGTGGGTCAATAGAAAACCGCAGGAAACATTGCCACTGAGTTTTTTAGTAGGGGTGCTTCTCAAATGAGGATGTGCTAGTAAGGTTAAAGAAAAGGCATAACTTGGTATCAAAAACAAACACGTTCGAGTTGACTGCTTCTCAATGTTGGTGGCGGCCTTCAGAACCGTACGGACCAAGGCACAGGGCACAGTGTCTCCGGAAGCAATAAGGTGCGCTTCGCCTTTTTATCTTATTACACGCTGAGCAGCCAAAACACAGACAGCAGCAATAGGAACCAATCCACGATGTCCAAGGCTGTGAGGAAAAGTGTCTCGAATGCGACGGCCAGTCCTGCTGACGCCTCGGGGCTCTCTCTCTCCCCCAAAAAAAATCTTCGTACAAGTAGCGTCTTCACCTGGCTCCTTAATCGGGAGAAAAAGGGGGACAGCAACTATAAGTTCTACAACGAAAAAAAATTGACGAGGTTGAACAACGTAATGAAGTTTACTGGGTGATAGCTTAGTTTTTGCTCCGACAGCATGCAGTTAACCCGTATTGCAACGCAATACTGCTTGGTGCAGTCACCAGTCTAGATACGAATGCGCAGGGACCTTGAATGCAGCCACCCTTCTTGTGCCAGTTGGCCAACGTCATGTCAGGCAGCGCGCCCTACAGCTTTGCCTACGCAATGTGCTCCAAACGCTTCAGTGCTTTTATGTTTACGCGTCCGTAGCTTCCACTGTTTACCTCGCTATTGTTCCCGGTATAAAAACATTGCACAAAATTCAAGTACAGATAACTCTTTGTGTAAGGTTATGATCTCTGATTATTATGCATTGTATTTTGTCGTCCTCAGCCGATTGTACCGTATGGCGCATTATACGATCGAAGGTTCAGTGTGGAAAAGATGCAAGTGGCCCACATAGCTACTGTTTTCTTCATTCTCGACTACGCTTCGTTGCATACACGCTGCAGATCGCAACCTTTGATGATAACCAATTGGCTCGTTATTTTACAACCAGAACGGTCAAACCATAAACGGTCAACCACATGCAGCGACGCCGACAAGGGACGCGGAAAACGTAACGTAATCGGTACAACAAACAGTGTGATGGACAGCGAAAATCGAAAGGAAAATAATGTATTCCCGCCAATGCACTCTGTCGTTGTCGCTGCCGCTCGCTTGTGGGATGCTTCTGGCCGGGACAAGCCCGCGATGGTGACGGGCCGTCGGCTGCCGCAGTTGCCGCCACCAGCGGCCTCTGTCAAAATTTTTCGCTTGTCTTTATCGCTGACAATACCTGTTTGCAGTACTCATTGAGTGAGGTTGACGCATGTTGTTACCCCTTCAGAGTGCGGGGCGTACTCCCCGAAAAGTTCCGTTTCCGCCCATCCAGCCCTCAATGAAAACACAAAAAAAACCTGCCAGGACAACATTCCAGTCTACTGCAGTGCGGGCGGCGCTCACTAAAATTATTGTAATTTTAGTGACTGCCACCCTTTACAGGCGCTCCTATCACTCAGCCTATTGTACGCAATTATTAGGAGCCGTGCAGGTAGCCACAGCCACTGCACGGCAGTCCCTCTAACCCTAGCCGCCGAGCTAAGAGCGCAGGGTAGCGCTGCCAGTATTCGCACATCCACACCGTACTACTTACGCGCGAAAACTTTTGGCTAGGATACCAATACTTCACGAAACAAGGGATTGAAATGTTTCTAAAACAGAAGATTGGGCGAGTTGGTCCATAGTTACAGTAACAGCGCTGACGACACGCGACAAAGAGAAGAGGGCTCAAACACGGCACAAATCAGGGCTGTGTTTGTGCCCTCTTCTCTTTGTCTCGTGTCGTTAGCCCTGTTACTATGGGTTGAACTGGTACAAGAATTGGTGTTGTTTGCACACGGGTACAAAAGCTGCTCTTCAAGTCTACGCAACAGTCAAAATGAGTCACAAAAACGTTACGGCTAACCGCTTGCGCGTGCCCAAGTGAGAGAGCAACTCTGCGTCGTTAAAAAATAAGACAAGAAGACAAGGTTAACTAATGGCTTACCTCTTCTTCACGCCAGCGTTTCTTCACCCGGTAGATAAATCCAAGCTATTCATAACAGCGAAAGATTGATTGATTGATTGATTGATTGATTGATTGATTGATTGATTGATTGATTGATTGATTGATTGATTGATTGATTGATTGAAAGGTTTAATCCTCCAACGCAACGCAGGCGATCATGCGCGCCGTAATGGAGGGCTCCGGATTAATTTCGACCTCCTGGATATCTTTACGTGTGCCGAAATCTCGTACACACGGGCGTTTCTGCTTTTGGCCTCCATCAAAAAAGCGGCTGCCGCGGCCGGGAATCGAACCCGCGACCTCGTGCTCAGGAGCGCGCCGCCTTAGAAACTGAGCCACGGTGGCGGGTGCAGCGAAAGATCCCTAGCTTAAGGCGCGAAGCCTGCGAAGGCCGCAAATATACTCCGCACAATTGCGCGCCAATCGCTACACCGTACACATAGTTCCGGTATCGTCCGTGCCGCCGCCGCTGTGGCGTGCGTCCGGAAGAAAACCTAGCTCCACGCACAACACGCAAGGGCCAACGAACCAATATACGGCGTTCTCGCGTGTTGGTGATCTTGCGCTGAAGCAAAAGCATGCAAGCAGTTACCGAGCACGCGTCTTACTGTGTCGAAGCAAGTATGACGATTAGGGCAGTTCCAGCTTCCCATGTCGCGTAAAGCGTCTGTTTTTCGTGCGTAGCACATTGTTTACGAAACGCAGCCCTGTATTCCGCGCTGGCGGTACATGACGGTCTGGCGCGATCAGTCAGTCGCCCGCCCGGTCTTGTCGCGTACACCCGGGCGACCGGGTATTCGCGATCTAGTCAGTTGCCCGGCCGGTCTTGTCGAGTGCACCTCCATGCTTACTCCCGCACTGGACAAGAATGAAATTGCAATTTTACTCTTCGTACTGGAGAGAGGAACACGATGCGCAGGTTTACTCTTCTCTGGTGCGGAAGAGTACACACCAGAGAAGAGTACCACGAGAAGAGTACGCGGTCAGTTTTGCTCTTCCTTTTCATGGGAAGCGAACATTGCATCCAACTCCCCGCAGCTTTCGAGGGGAATGCGACAATGCTTACAATAGTACAATGCCTGTTGGAGTCTTCAAATACTCCACGAATTTTTAGAGTAAAACAGATAGCGACAAAACTGTCAGCTATTTACGTCAGTATAAAAACTTTTACCCATGTATTCGCTTACTTTGTATCCGGCATGTTTTATAAACTGGAACGTTTTTAGTCGTCTGTGAAGTATACTTGTCATTGTCCATCTGCAAGCCAGAATTGTGCACTTTGTACGAATGAGCCTCATGCAGGCCTGCTAAAATGATTGCGTTGCAACACAGGCGTTCAGCAAAAGTAGGGAGTGCTTTCACTACTTGGTGCTGTACAGTCATGGCAGTCAACCGAAAAGAAGCAACCCGAGTTCAGCGAGTCTTATCAAATCAAATGGAAGGTGTTACAGTACGATAAAAATAACTGTGAGGGCAGTATTACCAAAACACGCATTCTTAGGACTGCGTGCAATGTCTATCGCTACCCGTGTTCACAAAATAAAAGCTTGTTTAGCTACTTTTCATCCTGGGCGAAACGACAAGCGCAGCAATTGTACTACTCGTCCGCCTCCATGTGAACGGTTATGGTTTGCTTATTTGGGTTTCCTGTTGTCAGTGTGTGGCTTAACTCAGGTTTCATATCTTAGAAGGGAGGCGTGCCTTTTTGTGTAATTCGTTTGTATGTCGCGCAGGCTACCTTTTTTTTTATAGGCAGAGTGTACCGTATGTCGACAAAATGTGCGGCTTTGATCGCTAATTTTCTCGATGTGATGGTTCTCGTAGGATTACCGCCAAAAGATAAATGCTCGCGAAGCAAGTATGGTGGGGTTCTATTCGCCGACCACCGCTTGCGGACATGACGTTGTAGACCACCACGTCGCCGCTTGTGTTGTTTGAGTTGTTAGCAGAGCCCATGTTCGCTGAAATAAACGTTTCTTACTTGAAGAAATTTCCTTCGTCCTTGGCTACGTGAAAATATGCTTCATGAATGTCGTCGTGGATTTATGAAACATTTTGTTTGTCAAAACAAGCGAAACAGAGTCAAAAGAGGCCGAAGAGGGGCAAAACAGCAACACAGAAATAAATGATTTGGTATCTGTCTGATTAATGGGGCGTACATGTTATAACAGATGCATGAGCCGGGTGTGTTAAGGGCACAGAATTAGTGCTTAACATTCAACGCGCCACATTTATGGAATAGGTTGCGGGCTTGTTTATTGGTAAGTAGTAAAATCTGTTAAAACTCATGTCTTTTGTATGTGTGTGTTTTGTTAAGGTGAAGGAGTGGGCTTCCACAAGGACGTTTCGAAGACAGTCGACGACATGATTGTCAACCTTCTGAAACTTAAATTTCAGCAGGTAAGCTCACGAGAACTATGCACAACTGGTACCATACATCGGGTTTTCACATGTGTAAGTATTTCTATCTTGACTCAACGAGAAATCCGGTTGGTCGGTTTTTATTGCCATAAGCGTCTCAACGACCCGGCGTACAACATGGCCCTAATATGTGTAATTTAATGGACAGGCAGACTCAGTCGAGGCGCCCGAACTCTCTCTTTTTAACATTAGTGTTAAATCTCTGCCTGGGTATGTGCTATTCCTGACCATCATCGTCTGAAAAAAATTAGCACCAATTCATCCCGTGAATGTGGTTGGAAAGCAAAGGTGTAAACGGCACCCACAACGATTACCCAAGTGACGTCACTTAAATTCACTCACGTCGCTGTAAAAATAATGAAACCAGAGAGAAGTGAAATGCGCTAACCACACCCTCTTTTACTTCAAAGAGATATTCTTGGTATGGAAGCCGGTGTTAGACGATCTCACTTCTCCGTTTCTGCCTTTGTGGACGAAGGCGACGAGATCGGCGGCAGAGATGGAGGAGGAGCTGGACGAGAAAATACTTCTATTCAGATTTCGGAACGTCCCAGAATGCAGCCAGGGGAGTGGTTCCTTCTTCACTCTAGCCCATATTCAGTCCGTCCGGCCTGTGCTCTGTCAACCAGCTGAAGCTGGGTAGGCAGAGAGAGCCTGGACAGCAGCATCTCCCATTGCTCTTGTTCGGCACTAGACGAAAGAGTGGACGATGCTCAAGGCTAAAGTCACACACCCCGATTATGTGGCAGAGTGTTCCTACTTCTGAGCAAAAGTTACATTCACCGTCATAGCGATTCGGGTGCATTAAGTGAAGACGGGTCGGGTGTGGAAGGAGCCGGGTTGTATGAGCCATAGGGTAGTTTGTTCTTCTATGAAAAGGTAAGGGTACGGCGAAGGTAGGGTTTGTCTCACCAGGCAATAATGCTGGCTTATGTCCCTGAACGAGACCAGCAGGTGACTGTCCTCGTGCAGATCCATAACACGCGAGGATAAAGGTGCAGGCACGGTGGGCGTATTCGTTGCTCTCCATAGAAGCGTGACCGGGTGTACAAACGTGCTGAATGAAACCATTTGGGAAGTGTTTTGGTAGCACACGCAATGCATATGGGCACTCCAAACGCAACTGGTAATTCCAGTAGGTTTGTTGGGAATCGGTGATTACCTTAGGAACACCTAGTTCAGTGAGAGCCAAGGCGATGGCTGTCTCTTCTCCTGCCGTCATATCTGTGGTCTTGAGTGTGGCACAACAAAGGAGGTTGATTCAGGAGGTAGGCACGATGACGGCGTACTGCTGCTCTCGATGTTGGGAGGTGTCTGTGTAGATAACTGCATGATCCTCACCGAGGGTGATGTTGAGTGCTTGAGCCCGTGTTTGTCGGCGACCCTCGTCGCGTAAGCGGTTCAAATTTCTATTCAAAGGGAGCATAAGTAGTTCTTGTCGCCAAACGCTCAGGCGTACATCAAGAGGAGGGACGTTCTGTGCTGCCTAGCTTATCTGGTTACAGATGCGGTGACCCGCCACAGTTCTGGTCATTCGGAACTTCTGGATAGAAAGATGGCCCTATATCAGCTCTTACACCGTGTTGTAGAGCCCCTTGCTAAGAAGCCTCCCTGTGGATGCACTCATGGGAACTCCAATGGCTTCATCAAACGCCTTTCTAATCATTATATAAATAATCTTTATGTCGTCCTTGCCGAGAAGACAAGGGGTAGATGTAAGTGATTCTCGAGAGGCCAAAAGCTTGAACAAATCGAAAGGTATTGGATTCCTTGAGGCCTTGCTTTTTGGTGGCAACTCGCCTGATCATGTGTATGATTTTATTGATGCTGTGTTTGAGGCGCTGCAAGGATATGTCACTCTTTGTGTTGGCCTGAAGATGCACGCCCAGGATCTTGATGCTGGGGCTTGGAGTGATAGCCTGGCCATCAAGGAGTATTTGAATGTGTTCCTTGAGGTGTCGTTTGGCGTGCAGGCGGATGACAAGGAGCTGAGATTTTTTACGTGAACACTGGAAGACACATGCTTTAGCACATTAGCGTACTAGACGTGAAATGGCAGAAGTTAGGTTAAGGTTCCTTTATTCGCTATCGCGTGGCATTCAGCGAGAATGCAGGGGCTAAACCCATGAATGTGCTTCGTGAGTGCACCACTTGTTTTCCCGGTTACCGCGTGGGGTCGTAGCTAAATCGGTAAGACAACAGGCTCTAGCTTTGTTACCCTATTAGTTCCAGGTTCGGTTCCTGGTGGTACCAGTGTATTCTTTTATTTGTTCTCGGCAGTATTCTATTGACACCAATGGTCTCAAAAGAACCCTTGGGTGGTAGAGGTAGAGAGCTTTCATTCAAATTTGCCCGTATCATTAAGGGATCATCACATTTTGCGACAGCCACGGCCGCGGTCTCCCTTGCCTGGTACTTCCGCTGCATGTTTTGTTTGATTCAATTCACCTTCATTTTTTAAAAAGAGTTACATTTTGTTACCTTGTATGAAGACCGAACGCTGCGAAGCACACCACCGGCGTCTCATCTTGCTAGAGGTTCGCAGAACCGGCTTGTTATTATTGCCATAGGCCGCGTATTTCTGCACACAGAAGTAAGACGGCATCGCTGGTCCTCACGACCACCTACGACCGACCAGAACCTACAATGGGACGCCGATGCGCAACGCAACCACCAAAGAACCACGCTTGGCGTCAGAGGTACGTCTTCCGACTGGCAATCTATTGACGACCTAGACCCCCTGCATTCGTTGCGTAATGTTGGCTGGTGTTACAAGCCTGTTGATTGCAGCGGCCGAGCTCCGGCAAGACACCTCATAGTCTGTGTTCGTCTTGCCGGGGCAACCAACCAGCTTCAACGAAAAGACACCGAATCAGCAAGCTGGATAAAATGATAGGTGACCTAGTGCAAGGGAATGTTCTTACGACGGTTTGAATACCGCGAAATGACAGCGGACCCCCAGTCGGGTTCGATGGACCTTCCAAGACATACGTACACCCGGTTTCAAAATTCACTTCAACGGCACTCGAAGTAACCAAGTTCGCCTCAAGTGCCAAAAGTCGTGTACAACGGCTTTGGCCCTGCTGCCAATCCTGACTACGACTCTGAGCTGCTCACGGCCATTGAATTGCTCAGTTATTCTGACGCAGCTGCCACTTTCTAGTTTTACGAGTAAGACGAAAGGATGCAAGGTGTTTTGGGACCAATTCGCGTCATTCCAGCATTGCACATATTAAAAAAAAAAGCCAAACCACATTTGGTTAGGTGCCACTTGCCACACTAGCCAGCCCTGCTTTCCCTGCTAGGATGCGCGATGATCACAGAGACGAATGCAACTGAGAAATCCGCCTACTTTTGTCTCTGAAGTGTCTGCTAAGGAACAAGCCATCATTACAATCAAGGGTTCACCATTGCGAAATGACAAAGTGTCATGGAGCGTAACAACAGACGGAAAGTGTGATCAACACGACGCTGCTCCAGTCGCAATCAAATACGATTCAGCGGAAGAAATACAAGCCAACATTCAGGAAACGTGAAGTTAATGTGGCGAAAGAAAAGGTAGAGGCGACACCGCACGGGTTTGAGTACATCTTCGTTCCCGACTTCATGAAGGGTGTATTGTTAGCAGACTTCCAGAAATCCGGCTAGCACTGCCCGTACGAGTACCCTGCCAGGTTACACAACGACGCGAATATGCGTACTTCAACCTTCCTGAAGACAAAACTCTCAACCACCCATGCTGACCATTTTTTGGTATTGCGAGGAGTAACCGAGTCTTGGTACCTGTACTCGTCCAACAGAAACTTATTGCGTGCTGACCTCCATTCAAAGAAATGAACTTTTCAGAAGCGGGAGTCACAGAAAATGGAATCTAAGCTAGACACAAACGCGAATCGCCTCACCGACACTACCCATCACCGAGGCTTCGATTGTTACCCAACTACACCTATCTAACAATACAGTAATACCTAGTTATAACGAAACCGTTTTACTTGAAATATCGCTTTCTTCGAAATTTATTCTCGTCCCAACCCAAACGCATGCAATTGACGCCGCATTACTCGAAGTGCATGAAGAGCTTGACCCGCTTAGAGCGAAGTGGCGAGCGGAGGCATGGCCGAGCGGCGGCGGCCCAGCGGAAAGTCACGCTGTCAACATGGCGGGTGAACGCAGGCTGGTCTTTCCCCTGCTATTTGCCCGAGCCGGTCATGCTTGATTCGGCCCATCCGACGTTAGAAAAAGGTTTGAATGCGTGGTAGGGTCAATACATTTTTTCCCTAGACATTGGTCGATTGCATGGACGAGATGGTGCGCGAACACCGGGACTCGAACCGTAGAATTAGCAGCATCATCGAGAACAAGCCGCCGAAAAATTCTTGTTTTTTAACCTAACTGCTTTACAACTCGGGAAAAAAATTCCCAGAGATCACGCAAAGCCCCTAGTGCAAAACCAGTTAGTTTTCATGATTGTGCTGTGTGCACAAAATGAGCGGATAATCGTTTTTTGAGTGCAATGAACACAACCTCGGACTGGAGCCAAGAATTTCAAGCGCTTTCTAGCGCGATCGCGTAGCGTTCGATGACGCCCACACGACCCCCTGTAAATTGGCCACTGCCACTGCTGCTTTTACGGGTGGCGACCACAGCTTCATATAAGCGATGCTTGGTCGAATTGCAGCACGGGTTGCTCGCGCCTGGCAAGAACTTGAAACAGCCAAAGCTCACTGCCTTGTTTGCACCTGAATAAAGCTTTGCTTCACTGAATACCTTGTGTTTGAATTCCTTGCAGTTGTGGTGCAATCCAAGCTTAACTGCTTTAGCTTTTTTCGAGTGGTTGCTTATATCGAAACACTGCTCATAACAAAATTTTTCGCAGTCCCGCTGACTTATTAAAACGAGGGATTACTGTACTTGACTTACGAAAGACATGAAAACCATGAAGGCTCTCCGTATATCCATGTATTACGGTGGTAAAACGGACAAACACCACTTTAACAAAGTCATCTTTGTTTGTAAACACCTGAATAAAAGAATCGAAGACTTGCCATTCGTTTTCTCAGGACTTCGCTTTACCCGAGGAACGGCGTCAAAAGTATCGACCGAACACAATTCAAGTGCCTATTTTGATGCTATGATTTCTGGCTGATTCATTTATTGACACGAATAGACGCCAGACTTTATGAAACACGTTTTATATGCACTATTTTCAGAATAGACGCCTTTTTTACGTCATTGGGTGCCCTCCAAGTTCTTGACTCGAAAATAAAGGCACTACAAAGCTTTTACGCTCTGTGCGGCAAGGGGTAGACAAGATACTCAAAGTTTGCCTGTATGACGAAATGAAACTGATCCGAAAATGAAGATAAACATAAGTGGGGGAGTGATCCTAGTACCATAAACAGAGGTATGGTTCATTTTGTGCGGCCGCAAACCTTTTATGATGATATCGTGATGTTGGCATTTTTCTGGCGCAACGCCGACTAAGGGAAAAGAGCGCCGAGGAACTGTTAGCTTATAATAGTGAAGGGTCATTACATATGTCAGTTCAGCAAAAGTAAACGTGACAAGACACAAAAGGCAATGAAGACTGGTATAAAGGGCGAAGTATTCAAGATGCGTGGTAAGCAATTAAATAGAAAAAAATCGCGTAGGTTCGGAACTACGAAGTGCGCTTACGGGAAATCATCGGGTCGCCGTCTAAACATAGTAATGGGTGCAGTGTAACGTGTCGTCTGTGTGGTTGTCTGAAGTGTTTGCGCCACAATTTGTTACAAGGCTTTCAACATGTGTTTAGGAAGGATCATTCTACCGAAAAGCCCTCTTGACTAAAAAAGAAATAATTATAGATGCTTTCCATCTCAAACAAATGGCTTTAGGTATATACGTAGATTTCTCCAAAGCATTTGACTTAAGCAATCATTTCATTCTTCTTGGAAAATTAGAAAACTATGGTGTGCGTTAACTTTGCAGACCTCCTCCGTAAAACTTCAGCCAATGTCCATGCACTTGCTTGCAGCATTTTCCACTGCCCATCGGTAAAAGCGGGCGAGATTGTTTAGGTTAAGTTGCCTATATCTTTGAATTATATATTTTCAAGCAGATTAGGTTATGGAATGCACTTACACCAGAGTTCTTTACAACAGCAGCAGTGAGCGGAAGGACACTTTGAAGTACCGAAAAGAAGAAACTGTAATCAAACAAAAGCTTGGCTCAATTGTCTTCCGCTTGGTACTCTTTACCGCAGTTCCGCAGGCAATGCCTGCACGCTGCCTGCTTTTCCGGCAATAAAGATTTGCTCGATGGCGTGCTCGAAGATGACGTGGACGTGGAATATGAAGACGGAAACGGAAACAAGCCTCTTCACTGCGCCGCTCGCAGGTGAGTACATTGAGCTAACATTACTGTGGAAATAAAATGAGTAGTAACACATTTGCAGACAAACTGGAGAGGCTAGTTTTGCAAAATAAAAAAATTTTCGATTCAAGCATCTCTATAATGAATGCTGCAGGCCAATGGGTACAATATTCAACCTATCCAAAGGACCCATTGTGAGACACCGTTCAATAAAATAGTAGCAAAATGCACAATACAAATATTCAATAATATATACTGGCCTAATTTTGATGCGTTGAGAAATGCAGAGATTTCCTAGCGATATATATAAAAGAGCACTTCTCCAAGCTTTGTAAGGTCACTCATGAAAAAGATTTCATAACATTCATTAGAAAGAAGGTTGGTGGTGGCGGCCCATTTCGACGATTGAAGGGTGTAAGTTGTATTGGCGAGGTCCTTGTTGAAGAAGTGTTCCCTGGGTCATGGAGGCGGGAAACATAACATAACAAAACAAAACACAAGTGCAAGGCGTTTGCGGTAATGGAGAGGATGTAGTTAGTATTTGTCACAAAGCCCTTTCCTGGATAATTGCGTCCGCTACTAAAAACCAATAAAGAAGGGCGCGAGGCAACAGTTATTTATATTTTAGCAGGGAGGCCGGCCCGTGAGTTCTCACGTATGGCGAGATTGCTGGGGTGAACGAAATCACAACGGAGATGCTTGACTACATTTTTAATTATATATGTTTACTACAGAAAGAAGAGATTACCGGCCAACGCCCGACACCATAAAAAAACCATCACAATGCCATCGGCCTTGTCCGCGCAGGAAGTAATCTGCCGTACACTAAGCGCACACACGCGCTGGGAGGCCAGCGCACGGCGCTAACTAGATACTAACACCACAAAGACAACCAAATACACAAGGTGACCCTACGGAGGCACTCAATCCACCGTAGCCTACGCCCTAACCTTCGACCTCGAAAACATAACTAAGACAGCTGTACACGACACGCAAAACACTCTAAAGGTAAATACTTGTTAAACCTCGGCAACGCAACTACAAAAAAATACTAGCAAGTACGCAACACGCAAAACACCATAGGGGACAAACATCATTACCCCCGACAACAGAACTTACTATAAAAAATCTCCCAGCTCTGCAAGCTGTACACGACATGTGAAATGCCCTCAAACATCGTTACCCTCGACAACGACAATTACTACACAAAACACAAAAAACCAACTCTCAGCTTGTTAGCTACAAGTGACGCTAGAAAAAACCAGAAGGAGGTGGATATTCGATGGAACAAACAATTACAAAGGGGAGGCACGGCAAAATAAAGTCTCCACGAGGCCAGGAGAACCCGCCGGTTCACCGGCGGAAAGTCACGACGAGGTGGAGCCGGCCTCGCCGGGCAGCCGCTAACCTGTTTCGGGGCTCAGAGGTGCGGAAGCTGGTCCGCCATGGGACTCGTGATGATGGGCGAACTCGAGCGCTAAGCCGAGGCGTTGGTCGATCGGTCGCGAGCCTACCTAGGTACGTCAACTAAAGCGCGTCTCCCCGGACCTTTCCCCGCGTAGCACGTTCAAGAATCTCCAGCCGACTGCCCCAAGCGACCGCGTGCGCTCCCTTAAATAAACTTCCGCCGGGCGCGGATCTGCCTTACTCTGACGCCTCCCCAGTGTTCCTCTGTTCCCCCCTCCCGGGGCCCTCGGAAACTCGCCACGATTGCACGCGCGTCCGAGCTAGCGATCGTGACGTCAACCCCTGCACCTGCACGCTGGAATGTCGCAGCCCATTTTTGTCCTCGTAGCAGGCAGGGCGAAACAAAGGGCGTGAGCACCAAGCCGAAGGAACCCCCAGAATCCTCAGCGCGCCGCAAAATGGCTGGCCCCCATTCGGGAGGCCGTCATGTTGGTCACCCGAATATAAAAATATAGGGCCTGGCCTGCAGTTGGTGACCCTTGCTCCCCCCTAAAGAATATTCTCCCATAGTATGCTAACCTACACACAGGCCACCACACATACACACTGCCCTAGACAGGCAATAAAGAAACGCAACAAGAAAGTTCGTGACGAGTCAATGTCTTTTTTTGGTCGCACAGCTCGGATGAATCGTTGAAACGCGCACTCACGGACCTGAGCACGCTCCCACCGGCAGAGCACCTTCAGTCGACTGCAGTGCGCAAGTTCACGCGCCACCACACCACGCACACAACTGTTCGAGTTTTTCGCGCACCGTGGGCGCGCGCCACTGACGCACCCAAGGTCCACTTACGCAAAAATATGCAAAACGAGAAACATCGCACACTTCGTTCTCGCAAAAATCCCCCCCAAAAGACCCATCCTCCACTAAAGCACATTTCACGTGCGTAGAATACACGCGTGTGCTCCCCTACTTACGAAAAGAATGGATACGCACCACATTCAAAAAGTCACCCTACGCCGAAAGTCTATTTGCATGCTTCGGGGACACAAGCAGCATCACGCGGACAACAACACCAAAAAAAACCTTCAGCATAACAAAACATGCACCACGTCTTTAACCATCCAAAACACTGAAGCTACGACAAGCTACCCCAGCACGTTTAGGCCGACTACACCCGTCCCGGAGGCTCATGTAATCCGCCCCCATGCTACCGAGGTGGGCTGTCCCTTACCCGTTAGACCAAAACGGGGTATGGGCGCGTGGGAGTGGTTTGGTACGAACTTTCTGTAGTACCCTGGCAAATCGGAGAATATTTCTCTGAACCCTAGCGGTAAGTTCCGGGTCCCCTCGTGCTGTCGTTCAGTAAGGCCGGTCCCAACCTTCATGTCCTGAACAGACTGCGATTGGCGTGGTGGTGGGAGCTCCATATCACTTGAGTCTCCATTTTCCCATGTAGTGCTCCGTTCATGCCCCTGCCACGATCGCCTCTGCTTTCCTCGCTTGCTGTTGACAACTTGACCGACGTGCTCACAGCAAGTCCTCAAAGTTGGGGCGCCCTTCTGTTCTTGCACGAGCTCACTGCGACCAACTTCGGACCTTCGGAAGGTAGCCCGTTATCCTCGGTTTTCGGAGCGGCGCCGCGTTGCGACTTTGGGCACGGGTGACCACGGGGTTTCACGTCGCGTCGCCAGACTCGACTCAAGCGTACAGGCGGTTCCCTTCTCGTGTTGCCGCGGTCCCTTGGCCTGTTTTTTATGGTGCTTCTCGAACTCGTCGCCCGGTGCCGAGGCTTGGAGTTTGGCCTCCTTGTCCCAGTGTGGATCCGGGAAATTTACGGGTCGGGCTCCATCAACGTTCCCCAAAACCAGGTCGTACATCGAGTTTTCTAGGCACTCAGCCTTCAGGCGACCGGAAAAGTAGGAGGCGGCAACCATTATGGAAGCCTAAGGCAGCATTAGCACCGAGTGGTCCAAAAGGCAGACAGGCGATTTTGCCCTGGTTAGGTCCTTGTCTGAAACCAGGCACCGCTTCACAATGACCGTATTGCAGCCCCTATCCCTAAGAACGCGGTCCTTCCTCTCGGCGACGAACCCCTCCACGACTGGCCGTCCTTGGGTCTCCGCCGATGACTCCCCAACGAAACCCGGGCCGACGACTGTGGTCTCCCCTCCGTTATTGAGCTCGTCGAACCCCTCCTCCACACCTGCTGAGGCAGATTCCTTTAGATATGCCGACGGTTTCTTCGGCGCCTCCAGCATGCACTTCCAGCCATGGTAGCCCATTTTCCCACACTTGAAACATTTCGCCTGATCCGTCCTCCGACCGGGCTTAACGCTGCGGCAGTTTTTCGCAAAGCGTCCCACGCGGGAGCACAGGTAGGACTGCCTCGCCTCCGAACCCTTACTCGTGCGAGGCGCCGGGGCAGGGCCCGTTTTCCAGTCGGCCCGGTCGCATCCCCAGCGGCCTTGTGCTTCGGGACAGTGCGTCTCGCAAAACGCAAAATTGCTCCATACATGACCCTCGACGTACTGCTCCGCCCTAGCCACAAGGTCCACTAACACGGCATCCTTTCCCTCCTTCGAAAACAGTTCCAGACTCGAAGAGCAAATAGACAAAAACTGCTCCCTCAGGAACAACTCGAAAAGGGCCTCACAAGTCCTGTCTGCTCCCGCGAGCTCTATCCACCGATCCAGAAAGTTGGGCAGCCGAGTCACAAACTGAGAGCACGTTTCCTCGTTCAGAGGCGTGGTTCACCGAAACCTTTCGCGGAAACCCTCCTCGGTCATCCGAAATGTCGCCATCAGGGGCTGCCGCGACTAATCATAATCCGCACACTCCGCTGCGGGCATGCGGCAGAACACACTCAATGCCTCGCCCCTCAGACTGAAGCTCAGGGAAGTCGCCCACTCATCCGTAGGACAGTTCTGGCCCTCGGGCACACGTTCGAACCGTAAGAGGTACGCGTCTAAATCGTCGCGTTGCTCATTAAAGGGTGGTATAACTTTGCACGGGCTTATCTTGCTCGTTCCCAAACAGCAGACCCCTCTGACGCGGCGCCGGAAGTAGGGCTCTCACGTTCGCGACGCTGCAACGCCAGCTCATGTTCTCTTTTTATTTCTTGTATTCGTAATTGGGACTGCTGCTCTTTCTTGTAAAGCTCCCGTCCGAACCCCTCTTGTCATTTCTGCCACTCACTTTCCTCGTCCTCTTTTTTTCTCTGCCGTTCCCTGTCTTCTTCCTCTCTGCGCTACGCGCGTTCCGCATTCTGCTCGTCAAGGCGCCGTGCAGTCTGCTCCTTCACATACTCTGGCAGGTCCTCGCCCTCAAAGCCGAGGGCTCGTCGCAGTTCAATTTGTTTTTCTGTCTCCGCCTTTATTCCCTCGAGGTGCAGGCTACAATAAGCTCAGAGAACAAACGCACGAGCCAGCGGCTAGCTTTACTACCAGTGAGCCTTTCTGATTTCAGCAACCTTAACATGCGGCTGACCGGTCCTGTCGCCGACGCCAATTATTGTCACAAACCCCTCCCCTGGATAATTCCGTCCGCTAGCAAAAACCAATGAAGAAGGGCGTGAGGCAACAGTTGTTTATAGTTTAGCAGGGTGGCCGGCCCGTGAGTTTTCACGTGTGCGAGATTGCTGGGGTGAATGAAATCAGAAGGGAGATGCTCGAACACGTTTTTAACTACATATGTTTAAAACAGCAACAAGAGATTACCGGGCAACGCCCGACACCAAAAAAAAACCTTCACACTTCATCGGCCTTGTGCGTGCAGGAAGTAATGTGCATTACACTAAGCGCACACACGCGCTGGGAGGCCAGCGCTCGGCGCTAACTAGATAGTAACACCACAAAGGACAACCAAATACACAAGGTGGCTCCTACGGAGGCACTCGATCCACCGTGGCCTATACCTTAACCTTCGACCTCGGAAACATAACTCAGACAGCTGTACGCGACACGCGAAACACTCTAGAGGCAAACACTTGTTAAACCGCGGCAAAGCAACTACAAAAAAATAATAGCAAGTACGCAACACGCGAAACACCCTAGAGGACAAACATGGTTAACCCCCCACAACAGCACTTACTATAAAAAATCTCGCAGCTCTGCAAGCTGTACAAAATACGTGAAATTCCCTCAATCATCGTTACCCTCGACAACGACAATTACTACACCAAACACAAAAAACCAACTCTCAGCTCGTTAGCTACAAGTGACGCTAGAAAAAACAAGGAGGAGGTGGATATCCGATGGAACAAAGAATCACGAAAGGGAGGCACGGCTAAAGAAAGTATCTACAAGGCAAGAAAAATCCGCTGGTTCACTGGTGGAAAGTCACGACGAGGTGGAGCCGGCCTCGCCGGGCAGCCGCTAACCTGTTTCGGGGCTCAGAGGTGCGGAAGCTGGTCGGCCATGGGACTCGCGACGACGGGCGTTCTCGAGCGCTAAGCCGAGGCGTTGGTCTATCGGTCGCGAGCCTACCAAGGTACTTCCGCTAAAGCGAGTCACACCCGGACCCTTCCCCGCGTAGCACGTTCAAGAATCTCCAGCCGACTTCCCCAAGCGACGGCGTGGGCTCCCTTAAATAAAGTTTTGGCGGCCGCGGATCTATCCTGCACTGACGTCTTACCATTGTTCCTCTGTTCCCCCCTCCCGGGGCCCTCGGCAACTCGCCACGATCGCACGTGCGCGTCCGAGCTAGCGATCGTGACGTCAACCCCTGCACCTGCACGCTTGAATGTCGCAGCCCACTTTTGTCCTCGTAGCAGGCAGGGCGAAAAAAAGGGCGTAAGCACCAAGCCGAGGGGACCACCGGATTCCTCAGCGCGCCGCAAAATGGCCGACCCCCGTCCGGGAGGCCGTCATGCCAGCCGCGCAAATATAAAAAATGGAGGGCCTGGCCTGAAGTTTGTGACAGTAGTGCAGCGGGAGCACTGTACACTTCTATGAAGCAGAATTTGCAGTGTTGTTATCAAGAAAAGTATTCCTGCAGTCAAAACATATACTGTCTGTACAAATACAATATTGTGCACAATTAAGGCTGCATTATTCAGAATGAGCTATTGGAGAATGATCTCCAGAAATATTGTTAATGGGGGGGCACAGTGTAGTTTTGAAAAAAGCCAAAATAGTTTCGACGTTGCGGCCGTGATCGAACACAATATTTTCGTTTAAGTTTACGGTAACTGGAATGCTCAATTTCCGATTGTCTTATTGGACCAAATGAAAGGGAAGGTTTGTTCCACATCTGTCCAGCCTGTAAAATGGCAAGTTCCCCAATAAAGGCGGAGGCTTGTTGTCTCTGAAAGGCCATATTTCTCTACCGTACAGTGACCACGCGGGACGTGTTTCGGAAGTGCACGGTGAAATGATCTCGGAGGTGTTATAAATTTATGCGACACAGGAGACTGAGAAAAACATAGGCCATGGTTGTCTAATTTCGAAGTGTTGGCACTCACCGGGAGGGAAGCTAATGTCAGTTTGTCTTTGAAAAGTGTGTGGTTCTATAGAAAAGGAAAGCTTGTCCCGCTTACAAAAAGAACTAAGGCATGTAAGGTGGAACATCTCCTAGGCGAAGAACCTAAAACAGGGGCTTCAATTCAATAATTACAGTTCTCGCTTGTTAGGAGGCATGTCCTGTTCTTCAGATTACAGTTGTACGCCGTTCATACATTTCTCACCGGTCCGGGAAAACAAAATGTAACAACCAGGAAAACGCAGCAGTGATGAAACCTTCGAAAATGAATGGAAACAGTGAAGCTTTGACTTACAACAATGCGTTTCTCCAACTATTCTTTTGAACCTTAAAAACCTGAGAATGTAGGATGGCTGCTTTTTGCGATCGTTGGAAAACACCACGCGTAGCAATGCAAGGTACCTAGCAATGTCTTCTCTCTTCTGCACTGGCTACTTGTCTACTGCAGTTAGTACGTGAGGGTTTTCCTGAAGGGTAAGCGCCTTCCGTTTTCGCCGTGCTATCAAGGCAGGACATAATTCGGGGTTTCAAGCTCAACGGTGTTCTCAAAACTTGAAACGCACGATGACAACGAGAGCACGAGCGATTATTGCGGCTGTGCTTTTATCGCAAACACGCACTTCCGGAATCTCGAAGTGAAACTTCTGTTGTAATCGCAGTGATGGTGACGATAGCACAAAATAACATAAGGCCATCTAGTTATGACGAATGGACCACTCAGGAGCAAACAAACAAACCATCGAACCATCTCGCGGGGTTCGTAGGTTATAAAGGCTCTCGTCATATGCGGGGTAAATTTGTGACAATGGCGGACATAATTGTCATCATCGTGATTAGCTTATTTGTATACACAGTAGTACCAAGGTTGTGAAGTGTACCCAGTTGGATCAGAATAAACCAATCGGCCCCACTTGCAATATATTCTCTTCAGGACCGCCAGTGTTACCTCGAACCACTCCGATCGTGCGCGACCCGTAACCATTCTTTGCCTCGGAAATCGCGAATTTCTTGCCTCCATCAAGTTAAATGCTTACCCCTTCGTGTACATCCGCTTTCTGGGGGATACACCGATGGCAATTTAGTCTCTGTACAGGGCCATCATGAATCACATTGTGTTTCAAATTAGGACTATGATATCCTCTGCTAGACTCCCTTCTCTCATCTAGGACGGTCGTTTCCTGTCAGTGAGCGCTGCTCCTATCATCCTCGTTCCTACGGCGAATCGAGCAAGCCCTTGTTTTTTTCCAGTGTTTTGATGAGGCGCGAAGTTTTGTCCCCATATTTCATCCCGTCAGAGCGAACCTGATGTATATAATGATAGCTGCGATAAGCGGTAGCTGTCTTTTTATTTTCGGAGTTCTTGCCTATGGCACCGAGGCCCACACCTATTTTTTGGTGGATTTCTTTCTCATAGCTGGAATTAGCACTGACAGCCTAACTAGGGCAATTGCACTCTTCTTCTTGTAGGTTTGCCTTACCTGCTCAGAAGACGGCACTTTTGGCGTGGTTATTTATTACTACAGTCACTGAGCAATCCAATGTCATCTGTAAACCTCAAGTGGCGCAACTATTCCAAGTGTATTCGCAATCCCGCATTTTTCTTGTAAAGCTTCCTATGAACACCTCCAGACATTCTGCGAAAAGTTTTGTTGAGATCGTAATTCCTATCGCGCTCCCGTTCTGAAGAGGGAACTATCGCTTTTCTTCTGAAGGATTATCATGCTCGCACATCGCTCAGTTTCGCAAGAGTGATACAGGCTCGAACCGAATTTGTGTTTGGGGAGCAGATATCTCAGACGGAGGGTCCTAAGAGGTATCCAATATTATCTGGTTTATTAGCGCTTACAACACTGATTCGGTGTGTACTGCATTATCGCTTTTCCGTAGTCTCTAAATGCGATGCCATTGGGACTAGCAATCTCCGCTGTATTTTATATATCCTAAATAATCACTTCAACGTCACCAGCTACGGAGTATAAAGTTTAAAGCAAAGAATTACCGGACTTAACGGAAGTCTAGGCAGTCGCCAAAAATGTTAACTATAACCTTCGTGAACTGGTTGTGTGCAACGAAAAATAGCTGATGTGTCCGTAATTCTTAACGTCCTAGGTATCTTCATTCTTCTGAATCAGAAATGCACTGATGTTTTTTTTTCATACTACGGGCAATTTATGCCCTCACGTAGCTGCATAATGAGTTACACAGCTTTTCTTGTACAATATAAGAACCCTCCTTTGAAAGGTCGCTAGTTATATGGTCGGAACCTGCGGCTATTTATATTTCGTGCCCCTGAATGTTTTCGTACTTCTTTATTTATTCGTGGGTTATCACAATCTAAGCATGCAGGATTTAAAACTTTCTCCGCTTTGCCAAAGATATCAAAAAACGTACTTTGTGCCCATTCCCTCCTTGATAATCTTGCCCTTGGTATGCGTACTGCTACCCTGGTGTTCTCTGACTTCGTACATTGTCTTTTCTAATAGGTAGCTTCTTGTTACATGTTTTCGAGGTTCCTCCACTCGTCATTATTTTTTCATCACATCTATATAGTACGCGCAAGTGTATTTTGATTTACTTGTCGTAATAAATTTGGACAGATGCACCAAATACATCTGGTCCACCATACTCGACAATTTTATCTTCCTCCGTTTCACAATGCGGTCCTTTCTTTTTTGAGTAGGCCAGTGTTTTCTACCTGCTGTTTTTTTCGCAGCTGCTTCTGACTGCAATGGCCGTTGTTAGGTTATCATTTAGCATGCCGTCAGTGTCCCCATTCTCACTGGTTAAAAAGAGCGAATTTGTTCTGAAGGAATATTTTAAACTTCTGCGCCTCATCACTGCCTGCATGTCAGCGACAGGGTTCTTCTCTTTTCGTTCCAGGTACAGCGTTTCTTTCCTATTTCTCCTCACTTTTGCTATTTAGTTTCTTGCGAGGTCCCGCGTTGCTTTTCTAGTTCTCTTTTTTCCTAGTTCTCCTACTTTACTTTCAACGTCCAAGGTTGCCTTGCCCCCAACTACTCTATGAGTTCTGCTTTGGATGTTTCGTACTAGCGTGATGCCAGAAAGAATGAGCCCACTTTATTTTTTTACCGTTAGGGATATTTCTTGCCACTGTCCTATTTTGTTCTCAGAAGATTGTGCTCATTATAACCAGGCAATTTCTGAGAACAACGAAAACAAGTGTTTCCTGCCGAACCTTACTACTGCATACTCCAACTATTCCACTCACTTTCTGCCACTTGATTTTCAGCTATTTCCGTGTTAATATTTCCTGTCCCAACTTGATCTGCGGTTTTTCCTTCATTGCCGATTCGTTGTCTTCGAAGAAACTGTTTAGGGTCACACCATCTGAGCTTGCTTTTAACTGATAGGTTTGCACTATCTTTACCCTGCATCGCTTTTTAAGTTCATCGCTACCGTTACTCTTGGTTATGCTGATAAATTCCTTCACCTACGCAGATAGGTTTACTGTTGATGAAGAAGCCATCCCGCACTCAATTTTTGATGTCCTGTGTAGTACCTAAAAGGCAAGCTACTGAACTCTGCGACGACCTTTTCTGTTCTCTAAACCTCGCTTATTCTTTTAGATCCGAGGTAATCTACGAGAGGTGCTGCAATATTACTGCAAAGTTACCTCACTAAAGCAGTTTTGTGAGTTCAACGCGTCCAATTAAAGATCCAGTGGCAACCTGGCTGGACCGGCTTATTCTAAGCCAACAACGGGGAAAGGGTTGGGCTAAGGGCGTGGGCTCGTCTAATAGAGATAGTCGCTTGACTTTTTTGGGGGTGGCTAGGCATGGGGCATGGTGCGTTGAGGTAGACACCTTGGAACTTTGTGGTTTGTAGGAGAAAACGACGGTGCCTGTGTCTAGCTTCTCCACCGTCACAACACACTGAGTGATGATCGGTGGTTCATCATATGTCGCATTTTATGGCGTGGATTGCTGCACCACAATTACACGGACAGGATGTAATGTACGGGTAAAGAGGAGGTACGAGTTGGCAATGTAAATGAGCAGCAGTAACATAGGTCATAGCTTACGGCTCTCAGGGTGATTCTCGAGGTGCAGAATTCTCTAGTTTTTGCAGCACGTCTTACAACGGTACGTGAAGGAGGTCGTTAATGAAGTCTGTCATCGGGACGAGTCCGCTTAGTTGGCCGGAATACGTAGAGAGGACGGTTTGGCGTAGGGAGCTCGTTGCTACTACAATGGTATGGACGCGATTGTCTGCGAACGTACTGATTTTTTCTTTCAAATATGATTTCTGGCAGTTCGAGAATCGTCTCTTTTTCTTCATCTTTTAATAACATGCGTGGACAATTATGCTGCGACAACGGAGGGGGCCTTATATACATTGTTCTGGTACTCCGTGTATAGAGAACCGAGTTTTTTTATTTCGTCATCATGGCGTGCCGACGGCTAAAGAACTACTTTATTTCTGAATAAACACAACGACAAATTGGCGGGGTGACGGAGAAGTCAGAGGGTGGACCTTGGCTAAATTTTGTCTCTATACCGTTACTGAATTCCTACACAAATCTGGTCTTGAGCCCGCGCGAGAATTATACGGATCTTTAATGGTTCTGAAACAAACCTGAACGTAGTGATTGGGATATAAAACACAAGCTTTGACGTGAGACTGGATACGTGCTGTTCAAGTTGCTCTAGGTCTTCTCCCTGTTCTCCGTGTCGTCCGAAGGGACGAGTAAAACGTTCATGTATATAGCAGGCACTGCAAGAGTACGGGTAGCCTAGCTGTGTTCATCATTGTGTTAGCCGTAAACTCCCCTTTTTTTTCTGGCAGGAGACCAACTCCGGTGGCAGGCCTTGTAGTCGACGGCTTTCGCATCTCGGTGTGGGGTGGATTCCAAAAGACGTAGCGGACTAAGGATTTACCTAGCTAAGAATGGCGCAGCGTTCATGAATAAGTCAAAGTTACTTGAATGAACTTGCGCTGTGCGAAAAAAAATAGACATCACAAACGTCGAAGTAGATATCACCCACCGTGGGTCGATGTCCATCGCATCAGCCATTATCATATGAATAAGTAAATAGAAACATCGCGTGTGCGGAGAACTGGGAACACGGTAAAGATTGAGACGAGTGGAGTTTTTTTGACACCCCCTACTAAAGCACACCTCATAGCCTAGGTGAATATTGCCCGCAATAGATCCTCACGATTTTTTGAAGCAGTAAGCAAGGCGAAAGTCGGGTTATTCAATACTTCGCCGTTTGCAAGCATTGCATTCATATAAGAATAACGTACGTTCTAGAACCATAAAATTAGACTTATGACGTTGTCGTTCAGGAAAGGACAGCAATTCTTTTGACCGTCAAACTGGATTTTCTCACCACCGCATACGGCAGAAGGGATGAACGGGTGCCTCAAACAAACACCGGATAACCTAAGCGGGCGCGACTAGTCCCTCTAAAAAAACCTAAAATGAATGAACTCACGTTACATTGTTGCGTTCTTACCGCGCACAGAACACGTGAGTGGCCAAATTATGTAGACAGAAAAAAGATTTGGAACCCTATATTATTTTCTATATTCCCAAGAACGCAGAAGCCGCGCTATCCTCCAGCATGGCAAGCTAAGATTTGTTATTGTGAGCACCCTCTTTTCATGTGCCGCTTCGGTTCTTCTCCTTGGATAATAATTGGCCAAACAGCCTTTTTCCGCTTTTCCACAGTGAGAAAATAATTTATTTACACTACCATGGACTTTCCGCTAAGTGGTAGCGAAGTGTGCCATGCTCCGCATGTGTTCCTGATTCTCACTGCAATTATTCGAGTTACGTTACGTACGATAAACTCTTCTCTGCGATCCATCCACGGAAACGCGAAGTGGTAAATAACGCGAGTACACCAAGTATTTACCAGTCTTAATCATCATCATCATCATCCTGTCTACGCCCACTGCAGGGCCATGGCCTCTCTCATAGGTCCGCAGTTAGCCTGGTACTGTGCTAACTGCGAACAATTTATTTCCGCAAACTTATCCCTCTCCTCGGCCCATCTAACTTTCTGACGCCCCCTTGCCATGCTTGCCTTCTCTTGGGGTCCACTTTGTTATCCTTAATGACCAACGTTTTTCTTTCCTTCACATTGCATGTCATCCATTATTAATTTCTAATAATGTTCTTAACAAGCGTTTTTCCCCCGGCTTACTCTGTTCTCTTCTTGTCCCCCAATGCTACACCGATCTTCCGTTCCATTGCTCGCTGAGTCGTACTCACTCTAGGCTGAACCCTTTGAGTGAGCCTCCAAGTTTCGGCACCATAGGTGGGTACCGGTAAAATATAGGTGTTATATATATTCCTATTCAGGGAAAATAGTAGGCTGGAATTTATTATTCTAGAATGCCTGCCGATTGCACTCCAACCCATTCTTATTCTTCTCATTATCTCTGCCTCATGGTTGGGATTATGGGTCGCTACTTGGCCTAATCAGATATATTCAACTATGACATCCAATGCCTCGCCACCTATTTCTAACCGCAGTTCCCCCGAAGCTATTAGGCGTTACGTAGGTTTTCTGCATATTCATTTTCATGCCCACGATTTTACTCGGCTTGTTCAATACAGTAAATAATCTTTGCAAGTCATCCCGCGAGATATTTAGCAAGGCAACGTCATCTGAGGTTACTGAGATATTTTCCTCCGCCCTATTGCTGCAAATCCAATGTTCTGAGTGCCTCTTGTAAAGATGCTGTAAATAACAGTAGAATATTTATGGCTCGTTGTCTCACGCCCTTCCTTATAGGTATTTTACGGTTCTCCTTATGGAAGAGTATGGCAGCTGTGGACCCATTGCAGACATCCTGTAGAAATCATAAGTTATACTCGTCTACGCCCTCATTCCGCAATACCTGTGTGATTGCTCAGGTTTCCACCAAGTCGAAGGAGTTTTAATAATTTTTGAAGGCTATATATGTGGGGTTGCGTATACTCCACACATTTCTCTATCACCTGACGACTCGTGTGTGTATGGTCTATTGTTGAATCTACACCCTGCTTGTTCATTTGGGTGACTGAAATTAACGGTGGCAGAAATTCTGTTAACGATTACCCATGTAGGTATCTTGCAGGCTAGTGGCAGTAAGCTTATCGCCCAGTAATTTTTTATGGCCGTCGTGTCATCGTTTTTATAGATTAAAATGACGTTCGCGTTCTTCCAGGATTCTGATACACATGCGGTCTTTAGGCACTGCGGATACAGGTTTCCCAGATTTTCTAGTGCAATTTTCCTGCCATGTTTCAGGTGGTCTGCTGTTGTCCGGTACTCACGAGGTTCTTTTCTCACCTGGAATTTTTTCAAAGCCTTTTTTACCACTTCTGTCTTTCATGGCGAGATGTCTTCCTCCTCTGAAGTACCTTCTCGTTCGGTATTATGATCGATGTCGCGGCTACTGCGCAGATCTCTTGAACTCCTCGGCTACTATAGTTATTTTGTCTCTATTGTGATAACATTGCATTTGCTTGTCATTGAGTGCATGCATCTCAATTTTCCGCATGCCTCGACGCCTCTTTCCTGTTCCGTTCTTTAGAGCATGCTCATTCCTCTTTATATTATACTTTCCTAAGTTAGTTGTCTTACGCTTATAGATTAATTTCGAAAGCTCCACCAGTTATATTTTGTCAGATGGGGTCATGCTTTTCGGTACTCACTGTCATGCTTTGCGGCATCCTAATTAAAAGTTCCGTCTCCTTCGAAAGTTTACCACTATCCTGCCTAGCGATCTTACCTCCGAATTCTGCACACTCCTTAACAGTGCGTGTAAGATTGTCCCTCGCTTCCTGTGTCCTAAACTCAGCCTCCTTGGTTAAATCTGAATACCACTTCGGCGGCGCGATACTCATTTCAACTTTTCTTCTTAGTGTTAGCGAATTAACAGGCTTCTTTTGTATCAATTTTACTACGGCCGCGTCTCATATCTAGCCGAATTTTAGTTCTTAGCTGTCCCAAGGACTTCCCCATCCTGCACGACATAAGGGTCATTGCAGTGTATGAAGTCTATTTCATTTTTAGCCTCCACAATCGGGCTCCTCCATGTCCACTTCTGGCACTCCCGTTTGAGGAACAAGGTATTCATGATGCCTATGCCGTACCGTTTTGCAAACTCTACTAATACATGTCCTCGGTTATGCCTACAACCCACAGCATAGCTCCCAACTTGCGTGTCTCCAAACTGCTTCTTGACAACTTCAGCACTGAAGACTACCGTAACTGCGCTATACTGTGCGTTTACTTTAGCCATTGGCGATTTCACATCTTTATAAAAGTGCTCACAGCTACGCGCCTACGCGCGTAGATCTGTACTCCTTTGAATGTGTACCTATTATTAGGACTAAATACAACACCGGCTACCCTTTCGTTCATGCTGTAAAATTTGTCTTTGTTGCCAGCTATACTATTATTGACTAGAAACCCCACTCACAGTTCTCTTCGATCTACTAGACCACCGTTACATAGGACGTGTCCATGTCCAGCCTTGTAAAGATTCACCTGTCCTCCTAACCGCACTATACCCCACTGCATCCCAAATAATGCCCTCGAATTCCTTGAGTACCTCTGGACTCACCTCCCCAGATGAAGTTCTCCTGTTAAACGTTGTCAGGTTCAGATAATAATGGCGGCGTGTTCGGATACAGGGATTCCTCGCGCCCTCTACTGCGTCACAGGTCTGACTGCCGTCGTGGTACATCGCTTCACAGCCGCTGGAAACTGACGGCCCAGGGTTAAATGGCGTATTCATGACAGGTTCTGGTTATTACTACGACAGGGTAGCTAATCCTGCTCTGGTGAGGGAGTACGCTACCGAAAATGGTCGCCGAGATCAACAGGCCCCCCAAGCCCCCTCCTGCAATTTCATCAACATGCAGATTTTTTTGTCCGTTGGGAATACCGCAGTATTTCTGTTCGTCGTTCTGCTCGTCAGGCGGATCCTTTAGGCGTGCTGCACCAATGCATCTGATTGACCAGCTCGGAGTGACAGTCAATCGACGTGAATTCACCAGGACCGGGTTGACCATTACGTGAATAAATCGAATAATTTATTACTGAAGTACGCAACAAGGCATAAAACACCGGCTGGACACCAAGCAACTCAGCGGTGCAAGTGGTGCTCTTGGCTGTGTGCGCCATACGCTTTTGAGCTCGTGGCCGCTCGCTTCTACCCAAGCCTACAATCAGAAGAGACGATGACCCGTGAAGAAGAACCACAAGTGCAGGAAGGAACACCGGAGACCACAGGCAAAACAAAAAACAGCTCTACCCATGTAACCTTCGATGCGGATAGCGGTAGATGGGTGCACCAATCGCTATAGATCAAAGAAGTGCACAGTCTATGCCCGATCACGAAGAATAAAACGCAGGAAAGAAAAGCCGCATCGTAAATCGCCAGCACACCCCGCATAAGCGTTGCAAAGCTTTTTAGATGGTGCGGAAATCCGCGGGTAAACGGTGGCGCATTTTGCTAGAGACCGACTAAAAACTGTCGTCAGGCCACCGATCGGACTGCGCCTGGCTAAACAGAAAGACTCCGGCGCTTTCGTATCGAATCAAAGACCCATAGACATCCCGCTTCGTGACTTCGTAAACGAGGTCACTGCCAAAGTTCAGTGAACCCGAAATCTTGTGACAAACACAGCATGAGGATATATTACACCGCCTCAGAGAAAACACAACCTAACTAACGCCCACACTACGGTACCTTCACTCTCTGCCTCAAACCACTGCCCAAACCTAGTCTGTAAATGGTTGTAGAAACTGTACAGTGGCTAACAATCGACAATATAAAAAAGAACGTAATGGCAGAGCTGCATAAAAAGATACGATCTTATCGTGTTCTGCCAATATGTACTTCATTATAAATATAAATGCGATTTTGTGTGCACAGGACCGGGAACCTCGACGGCGGTAGTAACACACGTCCATGTACAATATGTACCGTTTTATCTAAAGTTAGACGTGAGAATATCCTGGTGAAATTGCTAACGTAAATGTTTGCAGTTCTGCAAGCCAGCCGCAGATATACACATAGGCAACCTATTGTCCTTTCCTGAAACCGAAACTGACCTCCAAATGTAAAATAAATCGGAAAAGCAGAGCACGACTGAAACCCTACTTGGCCTCTCTGTAACCTAACTATTGAGAACACCGCAAAGATTCCAGGCGGCGGGTAAAATCTGCCCCTTCTCTGTTGCGGACCCGACAGGTATGGATGCAAGCCAACTGAAACGTTCACTAGTAATCCGCGTCCTCGCACAATAACAGCAGCTCCTTTAGCGAGAATAGCGCCACGACCTTAACGTTGCTTCCTTGAGGCATGCTTCATAAAAAATTGGCCGCGTATCTGCTCCTTTCGTTGCAAATGCCGTCAAAAGACGATAGTCTTTATCGGCGTTTGCGAAGTAAATGCCTCCCTTCGCTTTCCCGCTCACCTCTCATGTAGTTCCTCTTGCACCGCGCTCCTCCCAAGGTAAAGACACCAAATGTTTGCTTAAATCATTTTTAATTTCCCGCGTTCCACTGCTGCAAACCGCGGGTGTCTCGATGCGAACGCTGCCGTACGGCGAAGACGAGCGTTAATCGAGGCGCCCTACTTCAACGTTTGTAGAACCGCGTTTCCCTACTCCACGTGTGTTGCAAGCAGAACGTGAAACCTATCTAGTGGAACCTTGCGTAACTGTTGCCGGTTGATTTCTTAAAATTGCGCCAGAAGCTATGGTGGCGCGGGTGACAGCAGGCGACGGCGGAGTGAATTCTTTTTCTGCAGTTGATGAAGTATTTAATTTCGCTAAAGTCAAGCATGTTTGATTTTTTATAAAGAAACACTGCAAATATCACTTCTGCATTGATTTGTTGTCTCATATTTGCGTAATGTCTTGTTCTTCTTCAACAATGTTGACAAGTATGAGCATTACACCGGACATCGACGGGTAGATTTAGCTGTGCCTATATAAGACTATTGCGCAGGCATGGTTTTGCTTTTGCCGGGTGGCTGAATCGAGTCACAGACAGACAGACGGACAGACAGACATACAGACAGACCAAAATTTCTCGGTTTAAGTAGCCCAAGAAAGACTATTGTCTTTAAAACAGTAGTTGCCGGTCTCCTTATTCAAGGCCAAGATCCACATCGCTATTTCACCGCAGGCGAACGATCCGTAAACATTCTACATCTCGATCGCTTTCTCGGCTGCCTCCACGTACTAATCAGAACTTTAATGAAGAGGCCCACCCCAAAGGGCGGTTCTTAGACGAACACTTCCCTCCCTTCGTTTGAGTTCTCTCTCCCTCGTCCAGTAGCTCTACTAGCACAGGAGGACGAGATGCGCCTGATTAGGTCACTCCCATGGGAGCACTTAGACAAGACATTTAATATAATGCACGAATAACCTACGACTTAATTAAAGAACTTGCGCTTACAAGAAAATACATCGGCTAAACGATGCTGGAAATCAAATTAAACTGTACCAAGCTGGGCAGGATAAATAAATCAACCAGATGAAGCAAGAAAGGCTATTCTAAAAAATGGTGCTGCAAACCTTTAGGAAAATCCAGACACAATCACAATCTCAAATAGAGCAACTCAAAGTACAATTGTGATGGACCTGTATACTCAACGTGACCCTGGGTCCACACTGAGCATGAGGAGATGGAGGCAAAGTACATGGAAGTTTTTACATGGAATTTATTAGCATGAGCTGGCTCGATCTCGATCATGGCTCAACGTCGCTCGGCTGCTTCGGCGTGGTGCACGGACTTGTAGGAAGGGCCTGACTTTGGCCGCGGTCACACCGCGATGGCTCGAACTTACTGGTGGAGTACGGAGCGATGAAGCTTCTCCGCCTCGGGCTCGAACGAAGGGCTCAGCGCGATGAGGCTGCTTTGGCTTGGTCTCCTACGATGTCTGGACGTCGATTGGCTTAAGTGTGCAGGCGGGTGGTCAGACGTCGCACTCGAGCGATGGCTAGACTCCGGAGTCCTAAGCTCCCCTGCGTTCTGCCTACCGCTTCTTGCGTCTCGTCTCGTCCACTCCCCAGGTCGCTCTCTCATCACACCTCGCACCCGAGCAATGATTTGACTCCGGGGCCCGAAGCCCCCTGCTTTCAGCCTAACGCACCTCGCGATTCGTCTCATTCGATATCGGATCGCTGTCTCCCGATGTCTCCGGATCTGACTGCCTGGATCTGACTCCCTGGATTTGACTACCTCGCCCTCTGGTCGGCCTCCTCTTTTAATGCCTTTCGTCATTCTTCCGCTCCTCCTCCCACGCCGTCAATGACCGCCGTGCTTTTGTGTCCGGTGGGGGCATAATGAACCACTTACATTGTCCCAAAATTAGTTCTTATCCGGAGGGTTGGAGCGACGTCTCCAAGACGGTACCAAGGTGCCCTTTGCACTGTGAGTCATTGGCACTGGCCCGGTGACGCCGTCCCCGTGAGGAGCGCTCGACCGTTTTAAATGCAGAGCATTTCTTAGCCTCGCCTCTTCCTGCGTCGGACGGCGTCCACAGCTCCGCGTCCGCAGCAGGTGCGCCTCTCCTCCTTCCCTCCTCTCTCTCAACAGCAGCTGGCGCGCGCATGCGTCGTAGTCATCCCGTTCGCTCTGTCGCGGTCTCGGCGTAACAGGTGCGTGATAGCAGCGCGGTTAAGCGTGGAAGGGCGCGCGCTCTCCCCCCCCCCCCCCGTATTGCTCTCCCTCTACTGCGCGCGCTGCAAATATAAAGCGGCTAGCGGCCGCTCGTGCTTCAGTCACTGCGTTGCTCCTTCCTTCCTTGGTTGACGCTCGCTCCACACTAACGCGACTTTACTCTCCTCTCTTTACCCCAAACCAACACCAATGCAACTACGACCAAACTACCCACCCTAACGCGACTTTACGCGGCGTTAACGACCCCCAATGCTCTGCATTTACTCGTGTTCTCCTCACGGAAAGGCGTGGGAATTTTTTTGAAAGGGTCACGTCGCCGATCCTCAGACGTTCAATGCACACACGTGGATGCACGTACACGGCGCTGTACAAAGTAGAACCAGCAACAGTCTCCTTTAGCGCCGGTTTGCGGAATTGGTGGTGCTGCCGGAGGACACGGAACCAGTATAACACCATTCACAGTTTCTTGAGTGCCAACCACCTGCCGAAGTCTTTTCGGGCAACACGGGCCGTCACACATTTAAGGAGACTTTAATGAATGGTTACTGCTATAGAAAGAAGGACAAAACCCGTAAGCCTGAAATAGAGGCAAGAACAAATTGAGAGAAGACGCAAGAATAGAGGAGACAGACACCGATGGATAGGCCTACCCAAACCAAAGACGTCAATCATGCAAATCAACAACCAAAAACATGCATTGCAATTGCAGGACAATTAAACTGAAAAGGCAGAACCTGTTACGACTATCTGAAGAGAACAAACCAGGCGACCCGGTCCTCCAAGACACAGTTTCAAAGACAGAAGTCATGCGAGGATACGATGCACAAAGCAGATCCCAGGACCAGCACAACTCTCCCAACCCCAAACTGCGTTACGTCGGACCAACATTACGTCGAACATGGGAGTTAGCCCACCTCATTGAGAATGTGTCTGAAAAAAAAAACAGAAAAGTCTTTTATATTGAATGGTTACAGTCCATCCTCGAGCAAGCTAGGGGACCTGAACAACCTGATTAATCTGATTTGAGAGTAGAAATAATGTGAGAAAAGTGATAACGATTGGCGAATATAGCGCCACGTCGTTATCGTATATCTTACGGCTTACGAAGGGGGCACAGGTACAAAAATCGGCCCAAAATGACCGCCTGACCATGTGCAGCGACATACAATATGGAACCCGGTGTGGTATTTGCATGCGAAATTAGACCAGTATAGATCTCGCCTTTTCCAGGGAAATGGTAAACGTAGATTGCGAAGGGCTAGAAGAAACAGTGTGCAGTGACAACCAAATAGTCCAACTGAGCCCCAACCACCGCGACGATCGAACAACTACAGCCACAGAAACATGAAAACTTGGGCGAGTTGGTGATGCATGTTAAACCAGAGTGCAAACGACAAGACAAAGGACATAGCAAGAGGACACACGAAGCGCCGACTTACAACTGGATTTCGTTTTCTCCATGGGCTCCAAATGTAAACTAAATTGAAGAAAACAACGCGTAAAAATAAAAAACGTAAAAAACCGGCAATAAAAGCATTGAGCTGACCACACAGTAAACCTCTATAGGCGCGTGTCCTGTTAACATTTTCTATCTCCTTCTTTATTACGCAATGGAGGCTATAGTGACAGAATTCTCACTTAAACCGTCAATCTCAGCGGCCTCTAATTTCCCGAGTTAGCGTGTTTACGTTTCTGCCGATAACGCGTTAACGTTCAAACAGCGGCTCACAGCCGCATGTGTCGCAGTGAGTGGCGACCACTGTCGAGGTGACCAACAAAACTGGAGCACCATATTACTGTTGAAAATGAAACGGTTGGTCATCTCGCCATTCACTGCGACACTTGCGGCTGCGAGCCGCTGTTTGAAGATTACCGGGTTATCGGCAGAAACGTGAGCACGCTAACTCGGGAAATTATAGACGCCGCTTAGATATAACGCCTGCGTGAGAATTGCGTCAGCATAGTCTCAATTGCACTCACTAAGAAGAAGACAGTATGTTTTAACAGGCCAAGTACTGATGATGGTTAACTGTGTGGTTGGCGCTACGCATTTTTATGTCAGTCTTTTTGTGGGTTTTTTAATCTTCTGTTTTCTTCAGTTTGATGCTATCCTCCTTTGTTTCGTCATTTGCGCTGTGGTTCAATATACAACCACGGGAAAGGCAATAATTACGGAACTCTCAGCACAGTGGCCACATTAAATACGTTCTCATCACTCACCCGTAAAAACAAGGAATGAAAGTCGTCTACCAGAAAATAAGTGGTACGACTTATTCATGGTTTTATGTGTACGGAAAGTAACATCCTGCAATCGACAAAAAGTTCCTGGGAAACAGTACGCGCAGGTACGAGCTACATGTCGTTACCCTTTCGGCCCACGGAAGGGCGCCTAACCGTGAACACGACCGACCTTCCGGCGCGGTAACATTACTTCCAACATGGGATTGGACATACCTGTGGGGTACCTGGAAAGAAAAACTATAAATGTTTGTTTACATTGAATAGCCAAATCCCACCTTCGGACGAGCTATAAGACCTGGGCAACCTGATTTGCAGTGCGTCTTGAGAGTGACAGTGTGAACTACGTTCTAATGGTTGGTGACTTTAACCACCCCACGTAGCATGAACATATAACCTAACGCTTAAGAGGGAAAAGACACAGAATGCGGCCCAACATCACCGTGTCACCCTGTGGAAGCATAAGCAGTATCGAACCCAGATTGTTTATAGCGCGTCACATGACACAAGCCGAGATATATGATTCTGAAAAGGAATCCCACGCGTAGAATGCGAGAGGATAGAAGAAATATTGGCAATAACCTCCACAACGTCTATCTGAGCCTGAACCACCACCAGGAACGAACAAGAATTAGAACAGCAGAAATACGTATTGGAAGGTTTTAGAGAAGCAAACGTTCATTCGGACGACCTAGAAAAGTGGGCAAACAGATTAGTTGAAAGAGAAAGCACGTATAAAAAGAAATGCAGATAACAATCGATATACTGGGAATAGATCTGCGCCCTAAACAAATGTAGACGGCCCAGCCCGTCATCTTCCGTTAATGGAAGAAACAGCAGTGCAATAAATATATATAAATCTATCGCCAAATTGATGAAGCAAGCTTTAGAACTACACACCAAATAGAAACACGGAAAACGAATAATCTGTGTGACATACTACAAGAGGATTTCAGCACAAGAACCACATGGAATATCTTGGGATAACTCATGTCTCAGAACAGCGAATGCAAGTCGCTGACCTGAAAAGAAGTGACACAGTTCATTCGCATTTTTATGTTCTCCGAAAGCGGCGTCGTGCAAGTGACAAAAACCTTCCTGCTAAACGGTAGCACCAGACACTAAGTGCAACCAGTCATCACCCATTCGGACTACAAAGTGACTCTAACCCTGAGGAAGACCGACCATCGCCATGTGTGAGTTGGACATCCATTTTGACAAAATAATAAGAAAAATACCCGGTAGCACAAAAAATACCTATCAAGATAACCCGCAATAGAAGCGAAAAGACGGAGCAAAAAAAGACTTCGTAAAATCTACGAAGATTGGAAACGACTCAAACTACCGGCATCATTGGAAAACGATAACGTTACTATCACTCAGAAACCAAACAAACCCTTATATATATGAAATATCAGGCCCACATCTCTGGCGTCCCGCTATGGTAAATAATGGAGCACATAGTTCTCAATACATTGACTCTCCATATCGATGAAATAACGGTAGGTAGAAAAAGATTCCGGGACACCATATACGACTACTCACACTGACAATCCACGCAGCATAATCTCACGTAGCAACGAAGGGCATGTATTTTCACATAGTAATTAAAATCATAAACCGGATAGTAAAGGCAGACAAGGCAGCTGCGATGTCCCAGGTACTGCAGCAACCCCAATATCAGTGAGCATCTTCATCGTCTTCCCACAGCCTATGGGTCCACTTATTCCGGAAGGCATATGCCCACAGAGAGGGGATGGCCACCACTCCAGGTTACAGCAAGGATCCAAGAAAACGTGCCCTTGACATGACCCGCTGCGCCAGAAGCAACGTCCCGGTGCTGAAGACGTTAGCAGTTGAGGGCTGAACTTACTCGCGGAAGAAGTAGGGCTTCAGGCTGGGCACATGCACAAATGAGACCCTGGTTGCGCTGTTGACGGCTAGGGCGTGACTGCAATAATTTCGTACGTCGCAGGAGTAACCAAGCGAATGATGCGGTATGGGCCTGCGGAACAGGATAGTAGTTCTTCAGATAGCTCAACATGGCGTGAAGGTGTCCACAGTAGCACCAGGGAGCCAGGTGGGCAGCACACATCACGGTGGGTATCGTCGTAGCTAGGCTTCTGACTTGCCTGTGACGCCGTAATCTTGGCGCTGGCGATCACGTGGACCACATCCACCTGGGCAATGCGGTCACGCGCATACTCTTTTCGTGGCAGGGTCGATTCGGGCAACATGGTATCCAATGGCGGGGCAGGGTCACTGACAAAGAGGAAGAAATGAGAGTAGCCGGCAGTGTCGAGGTGCGACAAATTGTAGGCGAGAGTAACGTGAGAGGAACGTCCGAGTCACGATGGTCGGTGAACACGTACATATCGAGGACAACCATGGGTGTCTTTTTAAATAGTTCACTGAGCCCACTAGTCTGTGGATGGTAGGCCGTGGTGAGGTTGTGCTTAATGCGGCAGGACCGAAGAACGTCGTCGACGACCAGACATAAGAAGCGCTGAGCACAGTTGGTTATCAGCCAACGGAGAGCACCGTGATGCACAATGACGGCGTGTAGTAGAAAACCGGCTACGTCCATGGCGCAGCTGCTGGCAAGGGCACGTGTGATGGCTTATCGTGTGGTGTGATCGGTGGCACCGGTGATTCAGTTGTTACCAGAGCGGGATAAGAGGAAACGAGCGAAAGGTCCACTCCAGCACGGGGGAATCGTTCAGAACGAACATCAATCGGTTGACACGGCCTGCTGGAAGCGATCGAGGCGTCTTGCGGCATTGTCAAAAGTCACAGGTCATGACGCACCTTCACACTGACCGGTAAAGGCGGGGCCAGTAAAAGCGTCGCCGCACATGGTCGTAGGTGCGAGTGACGCCAAGATGGTTAGCCGTCGGCACGTCATGAAACTGGTGGTAGATATCCGCACGGAGCTGCTGAGGTACGGTGAGAAGGGAGTCAGGTTCATACGCCCGGTAGTTGCGGCGAAATAACCCGCCATTACGCAGTATAAATGCGTGAATAAATGGACCGCACGGGTCTGAGCTGAGATGGTGTATAACTTGTCGAAGCGATGGGTCGAGTCGTTGGTGGGCGCTGTTTCGTGCAAGTTGCACAGGGAAACGCGCAGGGGTATTCATCATTGCACGTTCCAGCAGGCGAATCCACAGAATGGCGAGATAAGCAGTCGACAGCCCGGTGCATGCGTCCAGACCTGTAGAGCACCTGCAGAGACCTGTAGAGTCATACTCCTGAAGCCCTAACGACAAGGGCCGAGTCGTCCGGACGGATCCTTTACCGAAGAAAGCTAACTTAAGGCTAGATGGTCGGTAAGGACTGCAAAGGATTTGCCGTACAAATATGGATGGAACTTGCTTACCGCGCAGAAGAGTGCGAGGCATTCAGCTTCCCTGATGGAATACCTACGTTCAACACGGGACCGAAGGCGGCTGGCGTAGGCAATCATACTGCCGTGACCAGCCTGTTTCTGAACCAATACTGCCCCTATGCCGCGGTCACGCGCATCCGTGCGAACTTCCATGGGAGTCAGCTAATCAAAATGGGCCAAAACTGGGCAACGAGTGAGGTGGTAACGAGAATGGAAAACGCTGCGGGGGAGCCCCAGGAGAATCCGGTATCTGCCTTAAAAGAGAGCTGTCAATGCCGGGCGGTCTCAGCAAAATTGTCGATAAAACGGCCAAAGTAGGAGCGTAGTCCCACAAAGCTGCGAGCGTCCTATGCCGAACGCCGATTTGGAAACTCTCTGATGGCGCGTACCGTATCGGGATCTGATGGGACCCGAGCAGCATGGGCTACATGGCCGAGGATCTTGAGTTGCGGCCACAAAAATGGCATTTCGAGGAATTGAGTTGGAAACCAGTGCGATGGAAAACCTCGAGGATGTGTGCAAGACAATGGAGATGAGTCAAATGTTGCAAAAAGAACGATGACATCGGCCAAGTAGCATATGCAGGTCAACCACTTAAAGCCACGTAAAAGGAAGTCCATCATTCTTTCGAAGGCAGCGGCCCCGTTGGAGAGACGAAAGGCCATGGCGTTGAATAGGTACAGCACGTCCGGCGTCACAAAGCTCCGTTTTAGTGGTCTTTGGCATCAATAGCAATTTTCCAATACCCGGACCGTAGGTCAATAGAAGAAAAGTACGGTGCACCATGACGGCGATCGAGGGCATCATCAATCCGAGGCGTCATCAATGCGAGCAAGCGGATAAACGTCCTTTTTGTGACTTTATTCGAGAGCTAGTAATCAACGCAGAAGCGCCACGATCCGTCCTTCTTTTTCACCAAAACGACTGGTGAAGCCCAAAGACTGGAAGAAGGCTCAATTACATTCATTTTTAGAATTTTACCGGCCTCCTCTTGAATGTTTCGGCGTTTGCCGTGAGACTTGGCTTGGGCGCCTATGAATGGGGCTCGCAATCGCGGTGTTGATGTGGTGGGTTATCATCGATGTCTGTCCTTAAGGGCGGTAGTCCAAACAAAAGATGTTTCTGTACGACGAAAGCAGGCGATGTAACTCGCGAGCTTGTGACGAAGGAAGGCCCGACGCTATCATTTTTCCGATGTCACCAGGAGTGGTCTAAGGACCCTGGAAATTACCGGGATCAGAGGGGTGAGAGACATTGACTATCGGTGGAGTAGATTTAGGCTCATCGGTGGGCGGCATCATGCAGCTGTGAACGTGAAGCCCGCTCCGAAGCTCCGTATTGCCTCAAACTGGCCCCGCGAGCGGTAGGGAAACAGGCAGTTGCACCACCACCACAAGGTATGACGTGGAAACAAAGGGGATGGATTTGCAGAGAGTAATAAAGTAATACCGGGATAGTAAAGGCAGACAAGGCAGCTGCGACGTCCCAGATACTGCACACACACCAACATCAGTGAGCGTCTTCATCTTCCTCCTCCAGCCTTAGGGTACGCTTATTCCAAAAGGCGTATACCCACAAAGAGGGGTTGGCCACCGCTTCAGTTTATAGCAAGGAGCGAAGGGAACTTTCCCGTGACAATATTTTACTACAAACCAATGAAGAAGTTGTTGAAACTATGAGCCACACGTAAAAAAGTGCCATTCTTAATGTCGACATCAAAAGAAGGGGTGAGTGAAACTCTGTCCCATGCAGCCATTCTAGAAAACCTCCAAGACTGCGAACGGGGGAAGAAAGCCTCTAATTATGTCACAGAATTTCTCTTGTCTTGAACGCCAACTGTGGGAATGGCAATTTTACGAATCCTTTAAAAATCGGGGGGGGGGGGGGGAAACACACGGACGTCGACTGCTTAACACGCACCCCTGTTTAACCGCCACCAACAGACTTCGATGAAGACACCGCGATCGTCGACTTCGTGCGGAACTTGACCTAGCAGCCCACCAGCGTGCAGACCGAGAGCGGCGCATAGCGAACCACTTCCTAGAAAGACGCAACGTCGCCGTGCTATGAGTTTGTTGTGGCTATTCCACGGCATTTCGCACAACATATTCGGTGCTTCTGAGGAACTTCAACCCAACAACGAAAACAAAATGGGTTCTCGTCATTTAAGGCAGGCTCCGCACCGAATTCTCGAAATCGTTTCATGACGAACCATTGTCAGGACACGTTGGTACGGCACTTACTCTCGGAAGATCCACGAAAAATAGTACTGGCACCAGCTCACGTCACAGGTAACACACAATGCCTGGAGCTGCCGCTACTGCCAGCGGCGGAAAGCGTCGCCAATGAAACCCGCCGCACTTCTGCAGTCAATCGCCTACGCGTATCACGCTGGTGACTGCTTCACCGACGTTTCCGTTTTGGGTTAATCGAAGCATACAACTTTGCTTCATTATACAAAATTTTTCAACGAACCTGCGTTGTTTTTGCATACGGGATAATTAAAAGCGGGTGTCCAAAATATGCAAGCACTCAGATGAACGCATCTTTAAAACTTTTGTTGTGCAAGAAATATAGAGCTTGTGGATCGATTGAAAGTTATCTCTATTACAAGAATTCAATAGAACAGCAAGACGTGCAGCTGACGTAAGAAACATTTGCTAGTGTAGCCGTTTTACACAATAGTGGCAACAGACCAAAAAAACACACGCACTCTTAACCATAGCTTAACTTCTACCATTGCCGCAGGAAACCATGATATTTTCAAAGTAGGTTCCTGCCATAATATTTATTTATTTGTCTCCTCAAAAACGCCCTTAAGTGTGTGTTGGGATTTTTTACATATAGTGAATCGTTCCTGCAGATTTGTATAATAATCTGACTTATGGGGTTACATCTGAAATAATTACACAAAAATAAATATGCGCTCACAGACGCTAGATTATTTGTCGCTAGAATTTCTATTTTAAAGTATTTGCTCCTTCCTGACCTCTAATCAGAGGAAAACCTTAATTTTACCTGCATTACCATATCGTGAAGGCTGTGCTGTGGGTTAATTGCGCAATGTTGTGAAACACTAGCTTGAAGTCTCTGAAGTGGTCCTTATTTTTGGCAATTTTCTTTTTTTGTTTCGCAGCAACCAACCAGAAATTATAAGTCATCTTCTCGGTTTGGGTGCAAATATCAATGCTACCAACAAGCGCAACCACACAGCTCTGCAATTAGCCGCAAAAAAAGGCTTTCTCGGCTGTGTGCGAGAACTTAAGCGCCACAAAACACTGAATCCCAACATTCAGGTAAGTAATCTTTTTGAGCGTATACAATTGCCTAAGCTAGTAAAAAACGGGTGTACAAGTGCTTTTTACGTGCAGCGTGGAGAATTCAAACCGATGTTTTTTAAGGTGGGCTGGCAAGGCTTTATGTCAACGGTCTTTTTAAATTGTTGGCCTCTTGGAAGAGGCTTTGAACATTACAAGCCTATGAAAAACAAACTTTACAGCAGTAAGTGCCTTCCCTCATTTTATGTCCGTCCGCATACCTAATACTGCAGTGATGAAACTAAAATTTTACTCCTGCCTAAGTTGAATTGCTCCAACTATGGTTTTTTATCAGGCTCGGTAGTGAAATTCACAGGGTTGAAAATTTTCCGGAGCTCGTACCAATAGATAACCGATGTATTCGCTGCTTCAGACATACAAACTGGAGATCGTATTTTTAATATAACAACTGTATTGTAGTTTCAGCTGTTGTGTAAAGCAAACGACACCCTCGTCGGTTTTATTTTATTCACCATACCAAAAAAACTCATATTTCTGTTCAAAATCCTACAATTTATGGCTACACTGCTTCTTGTCAGCTGTCGTCCCAGACAATATATTCCATCAAGTAATGAAGATAATAATGCGGTTAAATATGAACGGTACTGACGTTCTGGAGATAAACTTTCGTACCTGACTTCGTCCTGAACAATGTGAACAAGCAGTATGGCTGCACGGGTTTTCGCGATTTCAAGCCTACAAAGTGTACAATGCATGTTTCTTAAGGCTGAAGGGGTATACAAAATTCTGTTAGTTCAGTGCACTTCTTGCTTCAGTATTTCTCTAAGTTCTGTGCACTTACACTGGTATTAGAATATAAGCATCGGCTTTCGAGAACCCTGTCCTTCGTAATTTTGTTGATGACAAGCAGACAGTGGCGGTCGGACATTACAAACGCTTTTTTGCTGCAGATACCGGCCACAACACTAGACGACTGAATTTTGGACAGAACAGTTTTTGTATTCATAACAAAGCACAAGCATGGTGTACAGCAACCACTAAAAAGACATCTGCAAAACTTACTTCGAGTCTCGGAATTTCTTAAAAATAAGTGGTTCTTATTCCATTAGAAACCTTCTATTATGGTTCAAAACAAAGTGATAAATATTTAAATACAAGCATGGCACTGTTTTAACCAGCTTGCTTGTGCGCCTATGGCGAACAGTCTAAATCGTTGCTTTTCGAAATGTTCCTCATCTATTTTGTTCCTGCGCTATTTTTTGCAACAACTTATGGTGCTTTTGCTGCGCTGAATGTTTTTTGAGTTTAAAAGAAGTTTGAAATATACAAAAATAAGCCTCGTTCTCATTGTGACAGCCTAATAAATGAGTAACATTACATATATAAATGCTCCAAGTAAAAATCAAACTTCCTGGAAACAGCAAAATGTTCTCAAGGACATTCCAGTTTTATATATTGCGTAGCGAAAAACATGAACACCATGAGATGGACACTTTTGCAGTGGCTATGTCAAGCATGGGATAGTCTTTACAGAAGGCTGTGTTACATGCAGTGCTTTCTGAAGAAGACAAAGTGTCTGCTCGCTCAGCTCGAACCTCAGCCCCGGCTCGCTACGCGCACTCAGACTTTGGCCTAGATAGACGAGGTGACCATTTGCAGGCGGACTTGTCAATAAACATCACCACATCACCACATCGCAATCCCCCGAAGGCCTGACGGCCTAGAATGGCGAAGAACAAGACAGCCGTTTAGCGACCAAATGGCGGTAGGCCATCCGGCAGCCCGGCAGCCAATCATCTGCTCCGGTACGCTCCGCCAACAAAATCCGCCCTTTTTTGCAGCACTGATTGACGCGGTGTGGAAGACTGGCATTCTAACTTCAAGCGGCTGAGCAGCTACAATAAATGGGACGACACACTGAAGCTCAAAAACGTCAGCTTCTATTGTACGCAAGTGGCAGAGATGTGGTCTGAAAACAACGTATCTACCTGCGCCACTGAGCCAGTCTACAAAGCTGCTTTCATGGACGTTTTCGGAAGTCCGCTAGTGCGCAAGCTCCGGGACGAGCAGTGGCTGCGAGCTCGAGCGAAGCAGGCAGGTGAAACCTTTACCAGCTACATAGATGGCATCGTCGACCTCTGCCGTCGTGTAAACCAGCTGTGAGCGAAAGCGATGAGATAAAGCACAATCTCAAGGCCATTGAGGACGATGCGCTTCAAATGCTGCTGAGCGAAAACCCGGGCAATTCGCCACGTTATCAACAGGTGTCAGAGCTATGACGACCTCCGCAAGCAACCCCAATTTCACCCGCCAGCGCCCTTTGCTTGAAGAACCGCAGCGTCGGTCCCTATCGGCTTTGGCTGATTCTCCTGACAACTCGGCTCATCTTCCTCACATCAAGCAGTTCGTGCGAGAAGAGGTTTCGCCTCAGCCTTCCCGCTTTCCCTGCTCTCCACAGCTCTCTTGCACGCTGCCTCGGGCTGTCCAACGTTTGAACCACGCGCATGTTACCGAGATGATCCCTTCAGCCCGCCAGACGCCAGTTGTGCCCGCATCCATTATTTCACCAGTGGCTGCGCTAGTCGCAGCCCTCGTCACGTCGCTTATTCAACCAGACGTCGCTGCTCCGCTCACTGACGCTTCCGTCATCACAAAGCTACCGATACACCTTTCCTATCCTTTGTATGTCACCCGGAGCAGCCAGTGGTGCCGTATCCTCAAATGGAACCGAGGAGCCCGAATCTGTGGCGAACAATAGACAACCGCCCAATCTGTTTTGCTTGCCGACTTCCGGGAAACGTCGCACGTCTATGTCGCCGTCGACACTTCCCTCCTAGTGACGCCAACCGATTCCCAGCCAATACATTTCAACCACCCTTCGCTCCCGCCATTTGGGCGCAACACCCAATTCGTAGGACTTGATTGCTGGCTTGTTGGTTCATCACGTACAAAAGACTAAGTTTGCGCAAAAGACGCGGACGGAGGGAAGAGAAACACAACGAGCACAACTTCCATTTTTATTTTGCATGAAATAACAACACACATATATTCCTCCCACCGGTATTAGCGTTTCCTATCAGCAGCTGCCACACCCAGTTCGGCGTGACAAGCATCACACGTGAAATACAACAAAGAAAACCATTCCATAAAACAGGGTAACCAAACAGTATGCCCAAGATAACAGATACTACTTAGACGTGTACCTGTCTTCCACAGTCAACACGTGTCTCACTTGAAAGCAAATTAGAAAGTATAAACTCAGAGCGTAAAGGTCACAAAACCACTAATATTGAAATAACATGATAAGACGGGTGCAACATTCGAAGTGATGAACAACACAGTTCGCGCTTCCAAGACTTGTCAGGACCTAAAACGAATCAAACTTCGCTACTACACACGCCTTTAACATCAACACGTGTCACGCCTGAAACAAAGGATGAAAGAATAAAAGTCAAATACGAGCCAAAAGAACAAAAACACTAACAACAAGGGTGGGATGGAAATAATGACAAGGAGTGGCAATTGGTACAAGGGTGAGAATAATGAGGGTGGGATAGGAGAATGGAAGAAGTGCCCAACACAAATGGTGCGCTGCCAACATTTAACAAAAGCCTACAAAATGCCTAAAAATATCAAAGTTCTTCTAAACATGACGTTCTGACAAGTTTAACTCAGTGGGTAGGAGGCTTACCGATGGCGTGCTGACGCAGTCTTTACCGTAATCTCTAGTTCGGTAGGCTTCAATATTTTTTCACGCTGTTTGATCTTCACCTCGTGCCAGGAATTCGGTATTCTCCAGCTTGGAAAGCCAGCCACTTGTTTTACAATGCATTGCCAGATTTTTTGTTTTATTTATTTATTTTCAACAGAAAGATTGTGATCCGCGCCCCCTCAATAAAATTGCGGTCGTTTTGACCGATATATAATACACTTTTGCAGGTCAAAGGAATTTTGTAGACTAGCTTTGAAACGCATCCCGTGTAACGTTTTCCGTCCCTGTTCCCACACACACTGTGTTTTTGTTTGGACGGTAATGGGCGCACTTTTCTCTACCTTACATGGTGCTGAAGAAACCATGTTACATTGTACTGGCTTGCTACACGTTTAATATTGTGGAACACCCTGTGGATGCAAGGCATGAATTGCGGATTGTTTTGTATCTTTCAGCAGTTACTTTTTGTTCGATGCTCGCTCGGTTTTTTGAAAAAGTGATTCGCTAACACTACTGATGAAGATGAAGGGTAACCTGCTAACTGAAGGCGTGACACTTGAGCTTTGAAGGTTTTACATTGTCCGCGCAGTTCGCGCTGGACTAAGAAAGAGAGAGAACAGAGTGACAACAATTCATAACGATGCCCCTTTTGAACAACTTTGAATGTGCCTTGTCGCATTGTAAAAGTCCTTCTTTCAATCTTGGTTCATATTGCCAGCAGATGTGATTACTTGCAATGCTGAGGTTTAAATCTAAAAATTGGACTTTGCGCTCCTCTTTCCCTCCCTTCTCTTCGTCCACGTCTTTTGCGCAAACGTATTCCTTCGTACCCCAATTCGCACTCTGTTGACCATTCGACATCGACGCCTTCAAGCCGGCCGTCCCTTTCTGCGCGTCACCACTCAATTTCCCCGATGCGCCCACGTGTCAGCCCACCAGCTGAGGGAAACTACCGGCCGCAACTCCGGAGGCAAGACCTGTTTCCGCATCTAACTGCTCAACTCCTCCACTTTCGCCTAACAATGATATTGACGTCTCCGTACAAGGTGTTCCCGCATCCGCTCTTATCGATACTAGCGCCGCTGCGTATACCTGAAAGTCTTTGTCGTTCCTCGAGAAAAGTCACTACTCCGCTGTCCGGCTTCATACCCCCCCCCCCCCCCCCCCCCCGACCGCGAATGCTCAAGACTTAAAACCAATGGCCACGTGCACTGCCCGAAAAAATATAGGAAAACGTCTATATCATCCAGTTCATCGTTTTGCCTTCCTGTTCGCACAATGTCATCCTCGGTTGGCACATTTTTTCACGACATCACGCTATCATTCGGGGTGCTCGCGCTGAGATTGTACTGTCCCGTTTGACGACAGCGCTATACCCGAACAATTCGCCAAATTGTTTGCTACTGATGATATCGACCTTCCGCCTGGCAAATATGTCCTTGTTTCCGTGCCATGTGACTGTATGTCGGACGCCACTGTTTCCCTTACACAATCGACGCTCTTCAGTGCCCGGAAATGTTTGCCTGTACTTTTTGACGTCCTTGAAATTTACTTTTAATAGCGGAGCATTTTTAGGCTCACCTGGTCCTCCGTCATTGATGGCGGCGCCGTCACACGCTCACTGCGCATGCGTAACTCTCCTCCTTACACCCACAGCTCCGCGATACTATACTAAAAAAAAGAAATAGTTAGCGGCGCCCGATTTGGATCCCACGACTCTCTGGCCGCAACAGGAGCTACGCGGTGCTCTTCCCACTACGCTACAAATCCTTTTTTTTTTTTCCTTTATTGCCGGTCTTCGACATTACATAACAATGGGCACACAAAAGATGTACAGAATCACACTTTCAGCTACCAGCCTGACTTATGCTGGCATTGTCGCTTAAAATTCCTTCAGTGCCATCAGGGGTTCTACCCTTGAACGCCACTCAGGAAGACACTCCTTTGACTTTTGCACTTCTACGAATTGCGTGACACGCTCTATAAAGTACTGTCTTGTCGGCCCCGCGTCCACGTCCCCGTGGATCCACTCCATGCGCGACCGCCAAATGCTGTGGAGGCCCAGCAACATGACCAAACCGTAGGGAACCCCTTCTTCATTGTCCACACTCAAAAACCGGATGCCGTGGGGATGCAGTAGAAAATCCTTGTGGATGGTCCTCTGAAGGACATTCCACAAGAAGACGGCCGCCCAACAATGTAGAAAAACGTGCTCGATATTCTCCGGTTGCTTGCAAATAGAGCAGTTGACTCCCCATGGTACAAACAGTCCTCTTTCTTGCATCCAGGTTTTCACTGAGAGTGTACCCGTATGCAGTTTGAAGAAAAAGGACTTGACTCCCGGATTAACTTCCATTCGTCTTACACGTTTTAAAACGTTTTGTGCTGGGCCTCCACAGTACAGAGCTCTGTACAACGGTATTGGAAAGACAGTATCGCAGACATCCTTATACAGTTTTCTACGTGCAATTGAACTCAAATATTCGAGGGAGAAACGGGCAGTTAGAAACTGAAAAGACATAACAACCTCTTTCAAATAACCGTGGATGCCACCCGTCATGCTTTCTGAGGATACGACAAATGCGGGTAAAGCACGCGTCAGCCGAACTTGAATAACCGTGCGCAGAAAAGAATCGCTAGTATCTGGTAAAAACACGAAGCGATTTACTAGCTGTCTTATGTACAAGTGTACAAGCCCCAAGCCACCCTCGCGGACCCGCCTGAACAAATTGGTACGACTGCATCTTTCCCACGTTGACGACCACACAAAAACGGCAACGACCCTGAGCAATTTCTTCACATTAACCCTTGAGCAATGCAGTGTTTGCATCACAAACCAACTTTTTGCTACTAGAAATGAATTACATACAGTGGTCTTCCCGAATACATACAGCCACGCCCCTTTCCATTTTTCTGCCCTTTCCTTCAAATCGTTTACCTGTCTTCGTAAGTAAGGCTCGCTATCTCGATAATGCTCAAGGGGCGTGCCCAGGTACTTCACTGGTGTTGTCTCCGAACTCACGTTTTCGAAAATGCTTGGTGTCGATAACCAAGCTCCATGCCAAAAGCCGACACACTTTCCCCCAATTAACTCGACTTCCAGTGACATCCCCGCAGAGCTTGATCGTCTGAACCACCAACGAAATGCTCTGTTTGTCGGTGCAAAACACCGCCACATCATCCGCGTAAACCAAAAGCTTAACTTCGGTTGCCTGTAGTTTGAACCCGTTAATTGCCTCATTTTGGATGATGCTCTGGCACAAGGCCTGGATATAAATACCAAACAGCAGTGGGCTCAGGGGACATCCCTGGCGCACTGAGCGTTGTACACAAATAGGCGCTCCGAGATTCTTGTTCACTATTAGGCGTGTACTGCAATTTTGATATGCCAAAACAACGGCCTGACTTATTACATTTCCGACATTAACACCTTCTAATACGAAAAACAAAATCTCATGTGACACGCAGTCAAAAGCTTTCTCTAGGTCCAGCTGAAGCACTGCGACGCTGTGTCATTGGCGTCACAGCACTCCAGAACGCACCTCGCCTTATGAATGTTGGCAAAGATCGAACGACCCCTACTCCACACGTCTGATGCGGTCCTACTAATTCTTCCATTACTGCTTGCAGCCTTCTGGCGAGAATCTTCATAAACACCTTATAATCCACGTTTGTTAAGGATATCGGCCTGTAAGATGTTACGCTCCTTAGCTTTTCGGTATCTTCTGTTTTCGGGATTAACACGGTATGGGCAGTGGAACAGGATGGAGGAAGAGTTTTCTTTTCTAAGGCCATGTTAAACATATTTGCAAGAATGGGAACCAGCAGCTGCTTATTTTTCTTGTAAAAGGCTGCGCTTAGCCCATCTGGGCCAGGCGATTTGCCCGGATTTAGGTCCTCAATCGCCGTTTACTACGCTACAAATACGGGACAGCAGCAAGTGCAACCAACGCGCCTTATGTCCTTGACTCATTCAAACTACGTCAAGAAGCTACTGATACAACGAAGGCACGCGAAGCTGAACGTCAACGGAAACGACGAACTGCTAGACTACATCTAGTTTATGCCAAAGGGCGTACTTGCGTAAAAAAAACAGAAAACTTTAGATGGGGATGCTGAATATCACGTGGAAAAGCTGTGGCAGGAAGCGCCACGCGCCTTGCAGCTCAACCAGCCCCGTCCGCAGCGCCTCTGATGCTGATTTTGGCAGGATGCCCCTAGGGATTGGCCAGCCAAAGAATCCATCACGAGATAGGTTCGCGTTCAACCACCGTCGTCATCTTCCCGTAGGGAAACCGCTGAAGAAGAAGAAGAACGAAAAGACAAAGCTGCGAAGAGGAGGCCGTGTACATTGCTCTCAGCCGGTGCACGAATGTCAACAACCTTTACCTCACCAAAGCTGACGGAGACTACCGATTCTCCCACAGAGACAACATCGACAAGAACATGATGGACGAGTTTCGGCACCTCGAGAACCACCGCCTACTCACCCTAACACAACAGCACTTGCGTGCCTTTGCCACCGGTGTGGACCCGGACGCGGAATTCCCTCTGGCGCTAGTAAAAACCAGATCACTCCACATAACGGCAACACAATGGAACTACACGGAACTGCCACGATGCTTCGCATCCTCATCATGGTTCGCCACGGGAAGATGGTGTAATTTTGTGTCACCGTTGATACTCGTTTCAAACCCGTCATTATGCCTTGCAACATTGGTTTGCAGTGATTCTCTTGGCCACGTCGAAAACGCTGGAGATCATGTCATCGTCAGCGTATCAGAGAAATCTGCATCTCTTCACGTCACCGCGCTTGGTCCGACTCCGGACTGTGACCTCGGTGTCTGCTTATGTTCCATCGACGGCGGTTTAGCTTCTGCAGAACGATACAAATTTCTGACACTTCTACATCGATTCCAAAACTTTCGATGCCCAACATGCCCCTTTTCCCAGGGCATTCATTGTTTCGCACCATATAGACAGGGACTCCCACGCACCCCAGGGACAGACTACATACCGTGTGTCGCCCACTGAGCCCCTAGTCATTGATGAGCAAGACGCCCACATGCGCAAGCTCGACATTACACGCCCTTCGCGAAGCCTCTGGGCCTCTCCCGTGGTACATGTGATGAAAAAATACTGCTGAATTCCAGTTTGCAGAAAGATCAAACGAAAACCCGCATATCCGCTTCCCCGCATTGATGACGTGCTCGACCACTGGCAAGGAGCCGAGTTCTTCTCTTCATTGGATTTTAGATCCGGCTATTGGCAATCCATACGGCAGAAAGGGATCGTCTCATAACTGCCTCTGTCACTCATGACGGGCTGTACAAATTCAAAGTGATGCCCTTTGGGTTGTGCAATGAGCCATCGACCTTCGAAAAGATGATGGACAACATATTGCGCGGCCTGAATTAGAAAACATGCCTGCGTTACTTAGATGACAAAGCCATGTTCTTCCGTGATTTTGCAACGCATCTTACCCTCATCGAAAACGTCTTGAACTGCTTTGCCACGCCTGGCCTGCAGTGAAACGAACAAATCCCAGTTTGCACCTCGAAAACTTACTATTTTAGGCGACGTCGTGTAAAAAGACGGTGTCCTTCAGCACCCAGCACAACTTCGTGCCGTGGACGGAATTTCCACCACCAACGACAATAAAAAAACTTCGCAGCTTTGTCGGACTTTCCTCTTTCTTCCGGCGCTTTGTCCGCAATTTTGCCACCATCACTGCGCCCTTGACGAAGCTCTTTGGTGGTAACAACGAGATCGGGCACTGGTAATCTGCCTGTGACAAAGCCTTTACTATGTTGCGCCACCTTCCGATCTCGCCACCGTTACTACGACATTTCCATTCAAACGCTCCCACAGAAATCCACGCCAATGCAAGCGATGTGGGACTGGGCGCAGTAGTAGCACAACGCAAGACCGGATTCGAGGAATACGTCATCGCGCACACCAGCCGTACCCTTAAGAAAGCAGAAATCAATTACTGCGTCACGCAGATTGAATGTTTACCGATCGTTTGGGCTATTACAAAATTTGGTCGGTACCTTTACGGACGCCCATTCGACGTATTGAAGGGCCACCACACCCTTTGTTGGCTTTTTTCGCTAAAAAATCCATCTGCCCGATTCGGTCGATGGGCTCTACAGCTGCACGAACACGACATACGAGTTGTAGACCGGTTCATCTACAAGCACACAGAGGCACACGCCCATTCTCGGTCTCTTCTAGCGCCCGACGCCGCCGATTTATCTTCTTTGTAGGGCACTCTGATCAGATTTCATATCACCGACATGCCTCCTGAATAGCAAAAGGATCCGTGGATCGCTTCCATTTGGAGGATTTTTCTCACAACAGTCTCCAGCAGCCGCGCCCCGCTCTCTCGCCGTGAAGCTGTTCATTCCGCTTTCCTGGACTAACTCCTCGAACACCGAAACTATTCGTCCGAAGGTCGCAAATGGCTCCTTGTCATTCCTCGCCATTTAATCTGGCACATCTACTCTTCATTCTACGGTGACGCGCTGTGTGCCCGTGGAGGTGTCCTGAAGATATACCGACGACTTTGCCTTGTGTTTTACTGGCAAAGAATGAACACCTTCGTCACGAAATATGTTGGCTCCTGTACAGACTTCCAGTGCGTAAATCTCCTGCGCGACCAATAACGAGCTAACTCCCGCGTCTCCCATGCCCTGCGCACCCCTTCGGTAGAGTGGGCGTCGACCTTTTTGGGATGCTGCCGTGTACATTCAGAGAACACCGCAGGATTATCGTTGCGGTAGGCCATCTCACGCGATACGCCGACACAGCAGGCCAGTAAGCCGCTATGGCTTGGTACTTGGAGTCCTTCCTTCTGCGTCATTTCATCTTTTTATATAAAGTTTGCAAAGCGCTCTTGGCCGAGTTCAACGTAGTTTTACCGCACTTCCACAGCGTGGCACCCCCAAACCACGGCCTAACCAAACGTTTCAAATGCTTTCTTGGAGACAACCTATCTATACACACTTTATCAGATCATTCAAACTGGGATCAGGTCCTTCTTTTCATCACGTACGCGTGCATTACCGCGACGCAGACGACTACCGGATTTTCACCGTTTCATCTCCACTACGAACGGCAGCCAACCTGTACGCTGGACACGGTACTTCATAACGCCCTGACCCCTCTGAGTGCACACTGTTTTCCTAGATCTCGCAATTTTCCCAGTAATGCCGTCAGCTCGCTCGTTCATTTACTTGTTAACACCAGAAGCTATAGAAATCTCACCATGTCCCGTCCAGGGCACTATACGAATTCTCGGTGGGCTCCCTTTTTTGGTTTTCGGTGCCATGTCCGACTCCATGTCTATCTTCGAAGCTCACAGCAAAATACCACGATTCTTATATGTTACCAAAAGCACTTCGCAAGTTAAGTGTATCCTCGAGCCAGTTATGGCCTCATCGGATCTTCGACGCCGTGGCCGTGAAACTGCATGTGCAGCGACTCAAACCCTAATATGATCCGCTAGTTCTTTCGTCACCATAAGTATCCAGGATAGCTGCCCCTTCAGGCGGAGTAACTGTAGCGAAGCACGTGAACACCAGGAGGTGGACACTTTCCCAGTGGTTGTCTCCTAACCAAAGATAGCAGTTGATAAAAAGTCTGCCTGTAAGGTTATGTCCCGTGCAGTGCTTTCTGAAGATGAAGTGTGTGCTGCCTTTGCTCCGACCGCAGCTCCGGTTTGCTACGCAAGCTTGTACTCTGGCCTAGCTAGAAGATATGTTCGTTTGAAGCGGTCCTGTCAATAAACGTCGCCATTGTTATGACTCACTGGCGCCATGTTTGCGCGGGTCAGTCGCCCGCCGGTCGACCACCCCACCGCTTGTCGACGGATACGAAGGGAGGCCGACCAGACGCGGCGGCGGCCACTGATTGACAGCGGCTTTTGAGCGGCGTTGAGTGTTGTTGCCCCAAAAGGGATTAAGGAGCCGCCGGTATTCCCCCGGCCTGAGCAACTGAACACGTGTGCGCGTGAAAGCCCAGACGGCGACGACCGGACAATGGGACCCCGTGGCGGCGGCAGCACAGCGAAGAAGGCAGTGGCAATGGTCAAGCCATTAACCCGTCCCGGAGTGATTCCACGAACCTTGTTAGCTCCCTGGGAAGTATTTGTGAGAACCCCACCGTGGGAACGCAGCGCGCGGCGGACACCAAAAAGATACGAGGCGCTCGCGCGTCTTCCGTTCTTCCCCTCTACTACAGCAACACCGACTAGATGCTCCTGACGAGTGGAAAGGGTGTGTGTGTGTGTGTGTGTGTGTGTGTGTGTGCCGTGCATCTGTCGACATACCTGAAAGGCGTGTCCCTACCCGAGGGCGGTGCTTCACAGCGAGGAACTTACACATCACCATTGGTCCGCATTGTTTTGTATGGGGATCCCCAACCTAGGGAGCTAGGGATCGGTCTTCTGTCTTCATCTCGACAACTCACTGTAAAAATGTAAATAAACCCGTTGAGTTTGCTCTAAGCTCTCCCCTAGTCCTGGCTCGACGGAGCGACCGCGACCGGCCCCGCTACCAGCAGACTGCGGTCGCTACAACTCGCAACAAGACGCAACAACTGGTGGCAGCGGTGGGATCTGAGCCTGGAGGACGGAGAATGATCAACACGCCGAGATCACGGAGACTGACAGCTGTGGACTGGTGAGTGCTGGCTTTGGTTTTTTGGTTGCCAGGCTGATAAGATAGAAGTGCAATCTTTTCGCTGGTAGAGGCTACCACAGAAGCAGTTGTTTCCGGAACTTCTGGGTAGAGAGTGAGCCGCACCACACTAGTTCTCTGTCATGGATTGGAAGCGTTTGTTGAAGAATCAGCTGCTGATTCTGGGGGAGGAGCTAGGAGCAGAAGTAGATTCAGGGATGAAGAAAGACGCAATTGTTCGCGCTATCGAGGGCTTGAATCTGAGCAGTGAAGATATCAAAGAAACGTGGAACGAGATTCAAAAGCAAGAGGAACAGGAGCGCGAGAAAAAGCGTGAGGAACAGGAGCGTCAGAAAAGGCGAGAGCAACATGAACGCCAAGAAAAACGGGAGCAACAGGAGTACCAGTTAAAGCAAAAAGAACTGGAGGTAGAACAGTTGCGCCTGGAAGTGGAAGCGAGGAAGATGGCTGAGGTTCCAGGAGTGGAGGTAGCAGGCAGACAAAATCTTTGTGATTTATCTAAGCTAATGCAACCCTTTAAAGTAGGGCAAGATGTGGGCCTCTTTCTGGTGAACTTCGAGAGAACCTGTGAAAAAGCGAAGCTTGGCCGTAGCACATGGGCTCGAAACTTGTTAAGTTTGCTGCCATGTGAAGCAGCGGATGTGATCGCGCGGCTTCCGGTGGAGGATGCGGACAATTATGACAAAGTGAAGGAAAGCCTTCTAAAGAAGTTCCGACTTTCGTCAGATGCGTTCCGGCAGCGGTTTCGCAATCTGACAAAGAAGCAGGGCAGCACGTATTCTGAGTTTGCCTACGAGTTGAAAGTCAACTTAGTAGAATGGATGAAGGGAGCCAGCGCTTTTGGGAACTTCGAAAAGGCTCTTGAAGTAGTGGCTCTCGAACAGTTTTTTTCTAAGCTTTCAGAGCCAATGAAGCTGTGGATCCAGGATAGGGCCGGAGTAGTAACAGTGCAGGCAGCTGCCGACTTGGCTGATGAGTACGCGTCACGCCGGGGAGAAAGGGACGAGGTTGCTCCAGCAAAAGCGGGAGATAAAGGAAAACCTTGGACGGCGAGGCAGGGGGCTGGCGCAGGTATGACGGCACAGAAAAAGGCGGACTTCGCTGCAAGTAGTCAGGGATCACAAAACAAACAGGAGGGAAAGGCTTCGGATAGTTCTCCCAAAAAGAGTCCTTTTGACGCTAAGCAACCACCTACCTGCTACAAATGCAAGGAGGTCGGTCACATTGCCATAGGATGTCGTAGGCCCAGGCCAGCCCTTTCGTATACTTGTGACTCTGCTACTAGCGAGGAGCTACTTAGTCCGTACCTTTTTAATCTAACCGTGAACGGAAAGCCATGCCGCGTCTTACGAGACAGTGGGGCAACCATTGATCTGGTGCACCCGGACTACGTGACACAAGCAGATTACAACGGCAAGTGCGCATGGATTAAGCCGGTTTTGCAAGAGGGAAGCATTTGTCTCCCGGTAGCTCGAGTAGTCATCACTGGGCCGTTCGGAGAAGTAGAGATGGAAGCGGCGGTGTCAGACAAGCTGCCCTCGCAGTACTCCTACTTGTTCTCGAATCAGACCGACCGTCTGCTTAGAGAACAAGGGAAACGTTTTCAGGAGGGAACAGTCCAAGCCTTGACTAGAGCTAAAGCACGCACGCCAGCAGCCGAACTAGAGCGGAAAGCACCGAGTTTCACCGGAAGTACAGCAACACCAGCTGGAGTCAGCTCAGCGGAGTCTAGTATCCCGCCGCCTACTGAAAATAGAGAGAGGGGTCAAAGGAGGAGACTAGCGCTGATATAGCTGAAGGGGAATCGGAAGAGGGGCTGCTCGTGTTGCCTGTATCCAAATCACTAGACAATGTACCGGAGAAAGTGACAAGAGACGAGCTCATCGAGCAGCAGAAAAGCGATCCCAGCCTTAAGGAGATTTGGAACACCGTCAGGGAAGGGGTGGCGAGGAAGAATGTCAGTTTTCTCGTCAAAAATGGCATCTTGTACCGCCACTACCAGGATGCAAAAGGTCGCACGTTTGACCAGTTTGTAGTTACGACTAAGTATCGGCATTACATTGTTGATCTCTGTCACGGAGTTGGTCGGTTGGGGCATTTAGGAGCTCGGAAGAGCAAAGTTAGGCTCCTAACGGAGTTTTATTGGCCAGGATGCTTCACCGAGGTTGAAAACCACGTAAGAGCGTGTGAAACCTGCCAGAGAGTGGGAAAACCGCACGAGAAGGGAAAGGCGCCACTTGAGCTTCTTCCGCTCATTTCAGGGCCCTTTCCCCGGCTGGTAATAGACGTTGTGGGACCACTCCCAGCGACAAAATCAGGCTACCGGTATTTGCTTACCGCTGATTTTCTAGCAACCAAATTTCCAGAGGCAATCCCAATAAAGGAGCAAAGCTCAGTAGAAGTAGTTAACGCACTACTGTCTGTTTTTTCGAGAGTGGGCTTTCCTCAGGAGATACTGTGCGACCCGGGCTCAGTGTTCACCAGCGTACTGACCGCGGGCTTCCTGGATAAGTGCGGGATAAGGCTGATGAGCCGAGTTCTGCAGGGGGCTGAAGAATACGCTGTTCCCTACTTAGTCGACCTTGCTATGTACTACAATACATGGGAAGACCACCTGTACCATCTTAGCGATGTCCTTAGACGTTTGACACACGCTGGACTGACAGCGAAGCCGGCTAACTGCCAGCTAGCTCGCGCCGAAGTACGGTACCTAGGGCACGTGGTAGGGCAGGGCAGGAGGCGACCTGACGAGTTGAAAGTAGAGGCGGTTAGCGAATTCCCGCAACCAGTAATGGAGGGTGCTTTCCAAGGCCTCAAAACGGCTGTTGTAAACTCGCCCGTACGGCATGCACCGAACTATGATCGTCCCTTGACTGTGCAATGCGATGCCCGCAACAGAGGCTCAGGAGTAGTACTCTGCCAGGACGATGAGAACGGGAACGAGAACCCAGTGCTGTACGCCTGCAGGAAACTCTCAGTTCGCGAGGAGGCCTACAGTGCGTCAGAAAAAGAATGTGCCTGCATTGTGTGGGCCACCCAAAAATTGGCCTGCTACCTTTACGGAACTTCTTTTGTCTTCGTCACTGACCACTGCCCACTAACGTGGCTGTCGCAAATGTCGGGAAAGAATCCGCGACTACTACACTGGAGCCTTGCGCTTCAGGAGCTTAACTTCACTGTGAAGTATAAGAAGGGTTCCGCCAACGCCAATGTTGGCACATTAAGCAGAGCCTTTTAGCTTTTTCGCTTTTGCTTTCTTTTGTTTTCAGTTGAGGAACGTTTGTCTGTAGTGATTTTGAGTAGTGTTTTCAGTAATTCAGTCTAAGTTTTTAGCTGTGAGCAAGAGTATTAGTGTGGTTGCCATATGTAAAAAAAAACGTAGGTGCACTGTAGCACCTTTGAAAGAGCAGCCTAGTTGCCAAAAACTCATTGCCGGCGCTTGCTGGTTCGGGGAGGTTGGTCTTTGTGGTTTCCATGGTGCTCGAAGAATGCTGCTACTGTGATCTCTCCCGTCGAGCAGCTGATACTACACGACGTCCGAGATCTTCCCGTCGGCGGAGGAGCTGTTATGACTCACTGGCGCCATGTTTGCGCGGGTCAGTCGCCCGCCGGTCGACCACCCCACCGCTTGTCGACGGAAACGAAGGGAGGCCGACCAGACGCGGCGGCGGCCACTGATTGACAGCGGCTTTTGAGCGGCGTTGAGTGTTGTTGCCCCAAAAGGGATTAAGGAGCCGCCGGTATTCCCCCGGCCTGAGCAACTGAACGCGTGTGCGCGTGAAAGCCCAGACGGCGACGACCGGACAATGGGACCCCGTGGCGGCGGCAGCACAGCGAAGAAGGCAGTGGCAATGGTCAAGCCATTAACCCGTCCCGGAGTGATTCCACGAACCTTGTTAGCTCCCTGGGAAGTATGTGTGAGAACCCCACCGTGGTAACGCAGCGCTCGGCGGACACCAAAAAGATACGAGGCGCTCGCGCGTCTTCCGTTCTTCCCCTCTACTACAGCAACACCGACTAGATGCTCCTGACGAGTGGAAAGGGTGAGTGTGTGTGTGTGTGTGCCGTGCATCTGTCGACATACCTGAAAGGCGTGTCCCTACCCGAGGGCGGCGCTTCACAGCGAGAAACTTACACATCACCATTGGTCCGCATTGTTTTGTATGGGGATCCCCAACCTAGGGAGCTAGGGATCGGGGGTCAACAAAAAGGGCGTGCTGCGGCCTGCCAAGATCTGTCTTCTGTGTTCATCTCGACAACTCACTGTAAAAATGTAAATAAACCCGTTGAGTTTGCTCTAAGCTCTCCCCTAGTACTGGATCGACGGAACGTCGGCGACCGGCCCCGCTACCAGCAGACTGCGGTCGCTACAACTCGCAACAAGACGCAACAACTGGTATTTCGACCACCTGGGTATTACGACCGCCGTAACATCAAGAAACAAGGGTTTTGGCCATTTGCCTGCATCATAAAAGCGACCACTGCGGCCCGGATGGAACATTTGTCTTTAGGCTGGGTGCCATTTATTGCCACTGATTGCCATTTAACGCCACTCAAGCACAGCGGTGAGTTCTCATTATAATTTGGGAGTTAAAAAAGAGTACAATAAATGTATTTGACCATTTTAACATAAATTTATTTGCCATATTGATACGCCTATTGATGCTGGAACTGCTGTCATTGCGGAAGCGGTATAACACGACCCGTATGCGAGACCTTGGTAGGCACATGTTTTCATCAGCGTTTGCAATACTCAGACGCCCCTTCGTCGAACGGCGATGATGCTTGAAACACTAAACTTTTTTTGTGCGGAAATCAAATGGTGACTGGCCAAAGTAGAAGCTGCGTAATCAGCCTCAACGCGTCACCGACCAAAGTGCAAACCACCAGAGATTCAAATTAAAAGCGCAAGCTATCAACATGCAAACATCGTGCGACTCAAAACCCGAACATCAACGTCAACAAATTCCTCACAAGAAAGCTGAGCGCTCTGCACCCGTGGCTGTCGTTCGACCATCGTTGTCATGAAAAATCAAAACTGCCAAAGTCGAAAGCCGAAGTCCACTTCCACTCAGTCACATTCCAAAAGCAACGCCCACGCAACGAAATCAAAAGGAAATGCTGGTCATCCGGAAAGTGACGACAAGGTAATCGAATGAACGTCGGCTTTGTACCGCAGTGAACTCAGATTATATTACAACTACAGGAAGCGTTTCTTTCTGCTTTCATCACCATGATGTTCCCCCTCATTGTATTGAGTTGGATATCGTGCCGTACGTTTAGGTTACGACGCCGCCCTCAGTGAGACAAAGAAAGTTTTGCTTTACTAACGTGCAATTACACTCCGTCTGCCCCGCTTCTTGGGATTTTAACGCCTTCGTTACATGACTGATACGGTCAAGAGCGTTGCATCTCCTTCATATCAACTTGTCATTATCAGTGTGCATTCCTCGCCGTTTCCCTGTCCTACCATCAAGCGATTAACCATCTGAGCGACTGCCTCGACCATCACAATGCCTACAAAACCGCTAGAAACAATGCGTCATCACTCGACTATTTGGCGTCACCATCCGCCCTGCAGCCGTGATTGGTTTCGAATCAGCGGTTCGAGCATAGCTCTGCAGACGGAGGAATGCGCAGTTACTTGGCAACTGCGGTGACAACAAACATTTGTGGTCTACACAGCATTCCCTTGGAGAGTACCAAGACTAGACGGACGGAACGTTCTCACACCGGGATCGTGTATAGCCAAGCTGTAAGCGGTATTAGGACTACCTTGTTGAGGCAGCGCTCCCTCACGCTGAAATTGGAACACAACAGACTCTTCTGATAATTTTTCTTATTAAAAAATTTAAAAGTAATACTATCGGAGTTGTTGTTCCCCGCTTCTCTTCCTTCTTTTCGATGAGAAGGGGCGACGTCTCAGGAGAACCACAACATTTCGTTCTATACGGGCATTGCTGCGGTGGTGACTACTCCTTGGGCACACTGAATTCGCAGTGTCGCTGATGAGCTATTCAGGCATTTATTCACCTTCTCGCAGGAATAGGACGATCGACCGGTTAAGCGCGACGTCCTTTAGCAAATATTTCTGCCCTGGCAACTTCCTCTGGCAAAAGCAGGCACGGCTGCGGTTGATTAGATCATACATTCCAGCTTCGTGCAGGGCCCTTTAAAAAGATATGCCTTAGCAGTCCACATGGCTCTCAACAAGACAAGAATTGCAGCCCTGTGGGTACAATGATACCTTAACATCAGTACCTTTACCATCCTGTAACCACCCGTAAGCATTTGGGAGACGATTACCGGCACGATACGAGGTTTCTTTCTGAGACATATCTTCCTTGAACATATTGTTCAGCCGTAGTTTCAGAGGAACACTCCACAAAAAGCAATTACGACTGTCTGTGGCCATCTATGTTCGGCCGCATGCCATTTAATAAACGTGATGCAGTGAAACCGTTCCAGTGATGCAGCGACCAACCACGTGCGGGATTCACTTTGTTTTTCTACGTGCGGGACAGCCTTGTAAAAGATTCCTACCTGAATTAACCCCTGCAGCACGCTACCTATACTTCAACGATTCTCTGCGCAAAGCATTATCATCAATGTTTGTGAAAGTGACTTCAGACTACGATTTGTGGATTTCCTTCCACATCATCTTTACTTTACTGGCACCTGCCGTCGTCTTACAAAAGGCAAGATTACGAAGTATTTCCCGAAGGCTCCATCAGGGATAAACATTCACTGGTTCGTCAGCTTAATGAATGTTTGCCGCCGTCGGAGCAGCCACGTCCATTTATTGCAATTGGAACCATCCTCTGGAAAGAAATCTGGTAGTTTTCTCCGAAATTCGGGTGAAGCTCCTTGATGAACGCTCTGGGCAAAGTGATTAACGGTACCGTTGCAAGCGCTGCAAATTTTATATACCTTAGTGTGGTCGCTCTACTGGAAGAAATGGGTGCTGCATTTACTCGTGTGGTTTTTGCTGTCGTCTCTTCGTTCATCAATAACCGGTGGCAGAACTCTGTGTTTTTGCACTCATCGCAATGACACGCAAACATGCTACGTTTTGCCCTAGTGCTCTCACAATATACTTAACTTTGCGCCACTTCTGCCGCCTCGTTTAAGGCAGCATCCGCGGATCACACCACCTTGATTTCCGTCATGCAGCTTAATCATCCTCGTCATCTGCTTCGCAAAATACAAATTGATTGTGGCTCTCAGTTCCGCACCAACATTCAGCTCATCAGTTCTACGGCTAATATCTAAGTAGACACACAGTCGTATCAGTCAAGGCGTGCCAGAGCAGTCCTATGAGCCACTCGACAACTAATCGCGAGCTAAGCTACAGGTCAATAACTACGATAGGGACCACTTCCGGGCACATCCGACGTCATTAAAACTTGAGGAGGCCAACGTTAATAGGTTTACTGTCGCGTGGAGCTGATCCGCATGCGTTTGTCATCTTTTTTTCCTGTGTACTTGGGTATGCAAATCTCCTTCACCCTGCACATCACGGTCCATGTTTGTGGCACTCCGCGTTTCTCCTCACGTTTTCTTTTTTTTTTGCTGCAAACCCAAACGAATATTAGAGACTGAGTGCTTTTTTGCGCGCGTTGTTCAGACACCAAGGTAATGAAGGATCCATATAGGCTGGTTGAATGCTCCGTTTTTACATTCAACTTCAGTTCCCGAACGAGGACGGTGTTTTAGGCGTGATATAAAAGTAACTGCATCACTATCATAATACCTTGGCCCCCTGCACATGGCTATCGTCGTTTGCACTATTATCTCCTTATACAAAACGGATAAAATTCTGATGAGTCCAACTGCGTGTACACATTCATCGCGAATACAGAATTCGGCACGAATGTTGTGACATATTCGTAAAGCATTATAGCTATACGTGAATTTATGCATAACCTTCTGTTCAGGTATACTTTGCAGGTAAAAATAGCCAACTTTGCAACAAAGCCAACTGCCCGTGAAAAACCTCCAGCTTTCTATTTACAAAAATCGTTCTCCATTTACCAATGCTCTAACTGGCCGTTATCTAAATCGGTAATACGTTTTGTTCCACCGGTCGTAATTAGTTCATGGTTAAGTTGGGAGCGTTTGAGATGTTTTTTTTGCCATCAAGACGTAGGCTACTTTTTGCTATATTTACTGTTTGTGCCGTATTAGGTAATTATGAGTTTTTCTTTTTTTCAAAACCTCTATCGTTAAGAGAGCACTTGTAGACAGTGAAAACGGCTGCAGCACGTGCTGTTTTAGAACATTTACGAAACAAATTTTACGAGTGGCGCAAGCATTCTTTGAACTATCCGAAGCTTTACCTCAACTTGTTTTGGAAAATCTGGTGCAACAGGTTTGTAACAAGCAACAAGAAAGCCCTGCTTATAAGGCATTCAGCTTCGTTAGAAACGTGCCGTGGAGCACAACAACTCATTTCTGCTAAAAGTATAGTGTGACAGATGAACATTTGTAATTTTTTTCAAAACCTCTATCGTTAAGAGAGCACTTGTAGACAGTGAAAACGGTAGCAGCACGTGCTGTTTTAGAACATTTCCGAAACGAATTTTACGAATGGCGCAAGCATTCTTTGAACTATCCGAAGCTTTACCTCAACGTCTTTTGGAAAATCTGGTGCCACAGGTTCGTAACAAGCAACATGAAAGCCCTGCTTATCAGGCATTCAGCTTCGTTAGAAACGTGCCGTGGAGCACAACAACTCATTTCTGCTAAAAGTATAGTGTGACAGATGAACATTTGTAATTTTTTTCAAAACCTCTATCGTTAAGAGAGCACTTGTAGACAGTGAAAACGGTAGCAGCACGTGCTGTTTTAGAACATTTCCGAAACGAATTTTACGAATGGCGCAAGCGTTCTTTGAACTATCCGAAGCTTTACCTCAACGTCTTTTGGAAAATCTGGTGCCACAGGTTCGTAACAAGCAACATGAAAGCCCTGCTTATCAGGCATTCAGCTTCGTTAGAAACGTGCCGTGGAGCACAACAAATCATTTCTGCTAAAAGTATAGTGTGACTGATGGACATTTGTAATTTTTTTCAAAACCTCTATCGTTAAGAGAGCACTTGTAGACAGTGAAAACGGCTGCAGCACGTGCTGTTTTAGAACATTTCCGAAACGAATTTTACGAATGGCGCAAGCGTTCTTTGAACTATGCGAAGCTTTACCTCAACGTGTTTTGGAAAATCTGGTGCCACAGGTTTGTAACAAGCAACATGAAAGCCCTGCTTATCAGGCATTCAGCTTCGTTAGAAACGTGCCGTGGAGCACAACAACTCATTTCTGCTAAAAGTGTAGTGTGACTGATGAACATTTGTAATTTTTTTTCAAAACCTCTATCGTTAAGAGAGCACTTGTAGACAGTGAAAACGGCTGCAGCACGTGCTGTTTTAGAACATTTCCGAAAGGAATTTTACGAATGGCGCAAGCGTTCTTTGAACTATCCGAAGCTTTACCTCAACGTGTTTTGGAAAATCTGGTGCCACAGTTTTGTAACAAGCAACATGAAAGCCCTGCTTATCAGGCATTCAGCTTCGTTAGAAACGTGCCGTGGAGCACAACAACTCATTTCTGCTAAAAGTATAGTGTGACTGATGAACATTTGTAATTTTTTTTCAAAACCTCTATCGTTAAGAGAGCACTTGTAGACAGTGAAAACGGCTGCAGCACGTGCTGTTTTAGAACATTTCCGAAACGAATTTTACGAATGGCGCAAGCGTTCTTTGAACTATCCGAAGCTTTACCTCAACGTGTTTTGGAAAATCTGGTGCCAGAGGTTTGTAACAAGCAACATGAAAGCCCTGCTTATCAGGCATTCAGCTTCGTTAGAAACGTGCCGTGGAGCACAACTCATTTCTGCTAAAAGTATAGTGTGACTGATGAACATTTGTAATTTTTTTTCAAAACCTCTATCGTTAAGAGAGCACTTGTAGACAGTGAAAACGGCTGCAGCACGTGCTGTTTTAGAACATTTCCGAAACGAATTTTACGAATGGCGCAAGCGTTCTTTGAACTATCCGAAGCTTTACCTCAACGTGTTTTGGAAAATCTGGTGCCACAGTTTTGTAACAAGCAACATGAAAGCCCTGCTTATCAGGCATTCAGCTTCGTTAGAAACGTGCCGTGGAGCACAACAACTCATTTCTGCTAAAAGTATAGTGTGACTGATGAACATTTGTAATTTTTTTTCAAAACCTCTATCGTTAAGAGAGCACTTGTAGACAGTGAAAACGGCTGCAGCACGTGCTGTTTTAGAACATTTCCGAAACGAATTTTACGAATGGCGCAAGCGTTCTTTGAACTATCCGAAGCTTTACCTCAACGTGTTTTGGAAAATCTGGTGCCACAGGTTTGTAACAAGCAACATGAAAGCCCTGCTTATCAGGCATTCAGCTTCGTTAGAAACGTGCCGTGGAGCACAACAACTCATTTCTGCTAAAAGTATAGTGTGACTGATGAACATTTGTAATTTTTTTTCAAAACCTCTATCGTTAAGAGAGCACTTGTAGACAGTGAAAACGGCTGCAGCACGTGCTGTTTTAGAACATTTCCGAAACGAATTTTACGAATGGCGCAAGCGTTCTTTGAACTATCCGAAGCTTTACCTCAACGTGTTTTGGAAAATCTGGTGCCACAGTTTTGTAACAAGCAACATGAAAGCCCTGCTTATCAGGCATTCAGCTTCGTTAGAAACGTGCCGTGGAGCACAACAACTCATTTCTGCTAAAAGTATAGTGTGACTGATGAACATTTGTAATTTTTTTTCAAAACCTCTATCGTTAAGAGAGCACTTGTAGACAGTGAAAACGGCTGCAGCACGTGCTGTTTTAGAACATTTCCGAAACGAATTTTACGAATGGCGCAAGCGTTCTTTGAACTATCCGAAGCTTTACCTCAACGTGTTTTGGAAAATCTGGTGCCACAGGTTTGTAACAAGCAACATGAAAGCCCTGCTTATCAGGCATTCAGCTTCGTTAGAAACGTGCCGTGGAGCACAACAACTCATTTCTGCTAAAAGTATAGTGTGACTGATGAACATTTGTAATTTTTTTTCAAAACCTCTATCGTTAAGAGAGCACTTGTAGACAGTGAAAACGGCTGCAGCACGTGCTGTTTTAGAACATTTCCGAAACGAATTTTACGAATGGCGCAAGCGTTCTTTGAACTATCCGAAGCTTTACCTCAACGTGTTTTGGAAAATCTGGTGCCACAGTTTTGTAACAAGCAACATGAAAGCCCTGCTTATCAGGCATTCAGCTTCGTTAGAAACGTGCCGTGGAGCACAACAACTCATTTCTGCTAAAAGTATAGTGTGACTGATGAACATTTGTAATTTTTTTTCAAAACCTCTATCGTTAAGAGAGCACTTGTAGACAGTGAAAACGGCTGCAGCACGTGCTGTTTTAGAACATTTCCGAAACGAATTTTACGAATGGCGCAAGCGTTCTTTGAACTATCCGAAGCTTTACCTAAATGTGTTTTGGAAAATCTGGTGCCACAGGTTTGTAACAAGCAACAAGAAAGCCCTGCTTATCAGGCATTCAGCTTCGTTAGAAACGTGCCGTGGAGCACAACAACTCATTTCTGCTAAAAGTATAGTGTGACTGATGAACATTTGTAATTTTTTTCAAAACCTCTATCGTGAAAAGAGCACTTGTAGACAGTGAAAACGGCTGCAGCACGTGCTGTTTTAGAACATTTCCGAAACGAATTTTACGAATGGCGCAAGCGTCCTTTGAACTATCCGAAGCTTTACCTCAACGTGTTTTGGAAAATCTGGTGCCACAGGTTTGTAACAAGCAACATGAAAGCCCTGCTTATCAGGCGTTTAGCTTCGTTAGAAACGTGCCGTGGAGCACAACAACTCATTTCTGCTAAAAGTATAGTGTGACTGATGAACATTTGTAATTCTTTTCAAAACCTCTATCGTTAAGAGAGCACTTGTAGACAGTGAAAACGGCTGCAGCACGTGCTGTTTTCGAACATTTCCGAAACGAATTTTACGAATGGCGCAAGCGTTCTTTGAACTATCCGAAGCTTTACCTCAACGTGTTTTGGAAAATCTGGTGCCACAGGTTTGTAACAAGCAACATGAAAGCCCTGCTTATCAGGCATTTAGCTTCGTTAGAAACGTGCCGTGGAGCACAACAACTCTTTTCTGCTAAAAGTATAGTGTGACTGATGAACATTTGTCATTTTTTTCAAAACCTCTATCGTTAAGCGAGCACTTGTAGACAGTGAAAACGGCTGCAGCACGTGCTGTTTTAGAACATTTCCGAAACAAATTTTACGAATGGCGCAAGCGTTCTTTGAACTATCCGAAGCTTTACCTCAACGTGTTTTGGAAAATCTGGTGCCACAGGTTTGTAACAAGCAACATGAAAGCCCTGCTTATCAGGCATTTAGCTTCGTTAGAAACGTGCCGTGGAGCACAACAACTCATTTCTGCTAAAAGTATAGTGTGACTGATGAACATTTGTCATTTTTTTCAAAACCTCTATCGTTAAGAGAGCACTTGTAGACAGTGAAAACGGCTGCAGCACGTGCTGTTTTCGAACATTTCCGAAACGAATTTTACGAATGGCGCAAGCGTTCTTTGAACTATCCGAAGCTTTACCTCAACGTGTTTTGGAAAATCTGGTGCCACAGGTTTGTAACAAGCAACATGAAAGCCCTGCTTATCAGGCATTTAGCTTCGTTAGAAACGTGCCGTGGAGCACAACAACTCTTTTCTGCTAAAAGTATAGTGTGACTGATGAACATTTGTCATTTTTTTCAAAACCTCTATCGTTAAGCGAGCACTTGTAGACAGTGAAAACGGCTGCAGCACGTGCTGTTTTAGAACATTTCCGAAACAAATTTTACGAATGGCGCAAGCGTCCTTTGAACTATCCGAAGCTTTACCTCAACGTGTTTTGGAAAATCTGGTGCCACAGGTTTGTAACAAGCAACATGAAAGCCCTGCTTATGAGGCATTTAGCTTCGTTAGAAACGTGCCGTGGAGCACAACAAATCATTTCTGCTAAAAGTATAGTGTGACTGATGAACATTTGTAATTTTTTTCAAAACCTCTATCGTTAAGAGAGCACTTGTAGACAGTAAAAACGGCTGCAGCACGTGCTGTTTTAGAACATTTCCGAAACGAATTTTACGAATGGCGCAAGCGTTCTTTGAACTATCCGAAGCTTTAGCTCAACGTGTTTTGGAAAATCTGGTGCCACAGGTTTGTAACAAGCAACATGAAAGCCCTGCTTATCAGGCATTTAGCTTCGTTAGAAACGTGCCGTGGAGCACAACAACTCATTTCTGCTAAAAGTATAGTGTGACTGATGAACATTTGTCATTTTTTTCAAAACCTCTATCGTTAAGAGAGCACTTGTAGACAGGGAAAACGGCTGCAGCACGTGCTGTGTTAGAACATTTCCGAAACGAATTTTACGAATGGCGCAAGCGTTCTTTGAACTACACGAAGCTTTACCTCAACGTGTTTTGGAAAATCTGGTGCCACAGGTTTGTAACAAGCAACATGAAAGCCCTGCTTATCAGGCATTTAGTTTCGTTAGAAACGTGCCGTGGAGCACAACAACTCATTTCTGCTAAAAGTATAGTGTGACTGATGAACATTTGTCATTTTTTTCAAAACCTCTATCGTTAAGAGAGCACTTATAGACAGTGAAAACGGCTGCAGCACCTGCTGTTTTAGAACATTTCCGAAACGAATTTTACGAATGGCGCAAGCGTTCTTTGAACTATCCGAAGCTTTACCTCAACGTGTTTTGGAAAATCTGGTGCCACAGGTTTGTAACAAGCAACATGAAAGCCCTGCTTATCAGGCATTTAGCTTCGTTAGAAACGTGCCGTGGAGCACAACTCATTTCTGCTAAAAGTATAGTGTGACTGATGAACATTTGTAATTCTTTTCAAAACCTCTATCGTTAAGAGAGCACTTGTAGACAGTGAAAACGGCTGCAGCACGTGCTGTTTTAGAACATTTCCGAAACAAATTTTACGAATGGCGCAAGCGTTCTTTCAACTATCCGAAGCTTTACCTCAACGTGTTTTGGAAAATCTGGTGCCACAGGTTTGTAACAAGCAACATGAAAGCCCTGCTTATCAGGCATTTAGCTTCGTTAGAAACGTGCCGTGGAGCACAACAACTCATTTCTGCTAAAAGTATAGTGTGACTGATGAACATTTGTCATTTTTTTCAAAACCTCTATCGTTAAGAGAGCACTTGTAGACAGTGAAAACGGCTGCAGCACGTGCTGTTTTAGAAGATTTCCGAAACAAATTTTACGAATGGCGCAAGCGTTCTTTGAACTATCCGAAGCTTTACCTCAACGTGTTTTGGAAAATCTGGTGCCACAGGTTTGTAACAAGCAACATGAAAGCCCTGCTTATCAGGCATTTAGCTTCGTTAGAAACGTGCCGTGGAGCACAACAACTCATTTCTGCTAAACGTATAGTGTGACTGATGAACATTTGTTATTCTTTTCAAAACCTCTATCGTTAAGAGAGCACTTGTAGACAGTGAAAACGGCTGCAGCACGTGCTGTTCTAGAACATTTCCGAAACGAATTTTACGAATGGCGCAAGCGTTCTTTGAACTATCCGAAGCTTTACCTCAACGTGTTTTGGAAAATCTGGTGCCACAGGTTTGTAACAAGCAACATGAAAGCCCTGCTTATCAGGCATTTAGCTTCGTTAGAAACGTGCCGTGGAGCACAACAACTCATTTCTGCTAAAAGTATAGTGTGACTGATGAACATTTGTCATTTTTTTCAAAACCTCTATCGTTAAGAGAGCACTTCTAGACAGTGAAAACGGCTGCAGCACGTGCTGTTTTAGAACATTTCCGAAACAAATTTTACGAATGGCGCAAGCGTTCTTTGAACTATCCGAAGCTTTACCTCAACGTGTTTTGGAAAATCTGGTGCCACAGGTTTGTAACAAGCAACATGAAAGCCCTGCTTATCAGGCATTTAGCTTCGTTAGAAACGTGCCGTGGAGCACAACAACTCATTTCTGCTAAACGTATAGTGTGACTGATGAACATTTGTTATTCTTTTCAAAACCTCTATCGTTAAGAGAGCACTTGTAGACAGTGAAAACGGCTGCAGCACGTGCTGTTTTAGAACATTTCCGAAACGAATTTTACGAATGGCGCAAGCGTTCTTTGAACTAGCCGAAGCTTTACCTCAACGTGTTTTGGAAAATCTGGTGCCAGAGGTTTGTAACAAGCAACATGAAAGCCCTGCTTATCAGGCATTCAGCTTCGTTAGAAACGTGCCGTGGAGCGCAACTCATTTCTGCTAAAAGTATAGTGTGACTGATGAACATTTGTAATTTTTTTTCAAAACCTCTATCGTTAAGAGAGCACTTGTAGACAGTGAAAACGGCTGCAGCACGTGCTGTTTTAGAACATTTCCGAAACAAATTTTACGAATGGCGCAAGCGTTCTTTCAACTATCCGAAGCTTTACCTCAACGTGTTTTGGAAAATCTGGTGCCACAGGTTTGTAACAAGCAACATGAAAGCCCTGCTTATCAGGCATTTAGCTTCGTTAGAAACGTGCCGTGGAGCACAACAACTCATTTCTGCTAAAAGTATAGTGTGACTGATGAACATTTGTCATTTTTTTCAAAACCTCTATCGTTAAGAGAGCACTTGTAGACAGTGAAAACGGCTGCAGCACGTGCTGTTTGAGAAGATTTCCGAAACAAATTTTACGAATGGCGCAAGCGTTCTTTGAACTATCCGAAGCTTTACCTCAACGTGTTTTGGAAAATCTGGTGCCACAGGTTTGTAACAAGCAACATGAAAGCCCTGCTTATCAGGCATTTAGCTTCGTTAGAAACGTGCCGTGGAGCACAACAACTCATTTCTGCTAAACGTATAGTGTGACTGATGAACATTTGTTATTCTTTTCAAAACCTCTATCGTTAAGAGAGCACTTGTAGACAGTGAAAACGGCTGCAGCACGTGCTGTTTTAGAACATTTCCGAAACGAATTTTACGAATGGCGCAAGCGTTCTTTGAACTATCCGAAGCTTTACCTCAACGTGTTTTGGAAAATCTGGTGCCACAGGTTTGTAACAAGCAACATGAAAGCCCTGCTTATCAGGCATTTAGCTTCGTTAGAAACGTGCCGTGGAGCACAACAACTCATTTCTGCTAAAAGTATAGTGTGACTGATGAACATTTGTCATTTTTTTCAAAACCTCTATCGTTAAGAGAGCACTTCTAGACAGTGAAAACGGCTGCAGCACGTGCTGTTTTAGAACATTTCCGAAACAAATTTTACGAATGGCGCAAGCGTTCTTTGAACTATCCGAAGCTTTACCTCAACGTGTTTTGGAAAATCTGGTGCCACAGGTTTGTAACAAGCAACATGAAAGCCCTGCTTATCAGGCATTTAGCTTCGTTAGAAACGTGCCGTGGAGCACAACTCATTTCTGCTAAACGTATAGTGTGACTGATGAACATTTGTTATTCTTTTCAAAACCTCTATCGTTAAGAGAGCACTTGTAGACAGTGAAAACGGCTGCAGCACGTGCTGTTTTAGAACATTTCCGAAACGAATTTTACGAATGGCGCAAGCGTTCTTTGAACTATCCGAAGCTTTACCTCAACGTGTTTTGGAAAATCTGGTGCCAGAGGTTTGTAACAAGCAACATGAAAGCCCTGCTTATCAGGCATTCAGCTTCGTTAGAAACGTGCCGTGGAGCGCAACTCATTTCTGCTAAAAGTATAGTGTGACTGATGAACATTTGTAATTTTTTTTCAAAACCTCTATCGTTAAGAGAGCACTTGTAGACAGTGAAAACGGCTGCAGCACGTGCTGTTTTAGAACATTTCCGAAACGAATTTTACGAATGGCGCAAGCGTTCTTTGAACTATCCGAAGCTTTACCTCAACGTGTTTTGGAAAATCTGGTGCCACAGTTTTGTAACAAGCAACATGAAAGCCCTGCTTATCAGGCATTCAGCTTCGTTAGAAACGTGCCGTGGAGCACAACAACTCATTTCTGCTAAAAGTATAGTGTGACTGATGAACATTTGTAATTTTTTTTCAAAACCTCTATCGTTAAGAGAGCACTTGTAGACAGTGAAAACGGCTGCAGCACGTGCTGTTTTAGAACATTTCCGAAACGAATTTTACGAATGGCGCAAGCGTTCTTTGAACTATCCGAAGCTTTACCTCAACGTGTTTTGGAAAATCTGGTGCCACAGGTTTGTAACAAGCAACATGAAAGCCCTGCTTATCAGGCATTCAGCTTCGTTAGAAACGTGCCGTGGAGCACAACAACTCATTTCTGCTGAAAGTATAGTGTGACTGATGAACATTTGTAATTTTTTTTCAAAACCTCTATCGTTAAGAGAGCACTTGTAGACAGTGAAAACGGCTGCAGCACGTGCTGTTTTAGAACATTTCCGAAACGAATTTTACGAATGGCGCAAGCGTTCTTTGAACTATCCGAAGCTTTACCTCAACGTGTTTTGGAAAATCTGGTGCCACAGTTTTGTAACAAGCAACATGGAAGCTCTGCTTATCAGGCATTCAGCTTCGTTAGAAACGTGCCGTGGAGCACAACAACTCATTTCTGCTAAAAGTATAGTGTGACTGATGAACATTTGTAATTTTTTTTCAAAACCTCTATCGTTAAGAGAGCACTTGTAGACAGTGAAAACGGCTGCAGCACGTGCTGTTTTAGAACATTTCCGAAACGAATTTTACGAATGGCGCAAGCGTTCTTTGAACTATCCGAAGCTTTACCTCAACGTGTTTTGGAAAATCTGGTGCCACAGGTTTGTAACAAGCAACATGAAAGCCCTGCTTATCAGGCATTCAGCTTCGTTAGAAACGTGCCGTGGAGCACAACAACTCATTTCTGCTAAAAGTATAGTGTGACTGATGAACATTTGTAATTTTTTTTCAAAACCTCTATCGTTAAGAGAGCACTTGTAGACAGTGAAAACGGCTGCAGCACGTGCTGTTTTAGAACATTTCCGAAACGAATTTTACGAATGGCGCAAGCGTTCTTTGAACTATCCGAAGCTTTACCTCAACGTGTTTTGGAAAATCTGGTGCCACAGTTTTGTAACAAGCAACATGAAAGCCCTGCTTATCAGGCATTCAGCTTCGTTAGAAACGTGCCGCGGAGCACAACAACTCATTTCTGCTAAAAGTATAGTGTGACTGATGAACATTTGTAATTTTTTTTCAAAACCTCTATCGTTAAGAGAGCACTTGTAGACAGTGAAAACGGCTGCAGCACGTGCTGTTTTAGAACATTTCCGAAACGAATTTTACGAATGGCGCAAGCGTTCTTTGAACTATCCGAAGCTTTACCTCAATGTGTTTTGGAAAATCTGGTGCCACAGGTTTGTAACAAGCAACAAGAAAGCCCTGCTTATCAGGCATTCAGCTTCGTTAGAAACGTGCCGTGGAGCACAACAACTCATTTCTGCTAAAAGTATAGTGTGACTGATGAACATTTGTAATTTTTTTCAAAACCTCTATCGTGAAAAGAGCACTTGTAGACAGTGAAAACGGCTGCAGCACGTGCTGTTTTAGAACATTTCCGAAACGAATTTTACGAATGGCGCAAGCGTCCTTTGAACTATCCGAAGCTTTACCTCAACGTGTTTTGGAAAATCTGGTGCCACAGGTTTGTAACAAGCAACATGAAAGCCCTGCTTATCAGGCGTTTAGCTTCGTTAGAAACGTGCCGTGGAGCACAACAACTCATTTCTGCTAAAAGTATAGTGTGACTGATGAACATTTGTAATTCTTTTCAAAACCTCTATCGTTAAGAGAGCACTTGTAGACAGTGAAAACGGCTGCAGCACGTGCTGTTTTCGAACATTTCCGAAACGAATTTTACGAATGGCGCAAGCGTTCTTTGAACTATCCGAAGCTTTACCTCAACGTGTTTTGGAAAATCTGGTGCCACAGGTTTGTAACAAGCAACATGAAAGCCCTGCTTATCAGGCATTTAGCTTCGTTAGAAACGTGCCGTGGAGCACAACAACTCTTTTCTGCTAAAAGTATAGTGTGACTGATGAACATTTGTCATTTTTTTCAAAACCTCTATCGTTAAGCGAGCACTTGTAGACAGTGAAAACGGCTGCAGCACGTGCTGTTTTAGAACATTTCCGAAAAAAATTTTACGAATGGCGCAAGCGTTCTTTGAACTATCCGAAGCTTTACCTCAACGTGTTTTGGAAAATCTGGTGCCACAGGTTTGTAACAAGGAACATGAAAGCCCTGCTTATCAGGCATTTAGCTTCGTTAGAAACGTGCCGTGGAGCACAACAACTCATTTCTGCTAAAAGTATAGTGTGACTGATGAACATTTGTCATTTTTTTCAAAACCTCTATCGTTAAGAGAGCACTTGTAGACAGTGAAAACGGCTGCAGCAGGTGCTGTTTTAGAACATTTCCGAAACGAATTTTACGAATGGCGCAAGCGTTCTTTGAACTATACGAAGCTTTACCTCAACGTGTTTTGGAAAATCTGGTGCCACAGGTTTGTAACAAGCAACATGAAAGCCCTGCTTATGAGGCATTTAGCTTCGTTAGAAACGTGCCGTGGAGCACAACAAATCATTTCTGCTAAAAGTATAGTGTGACTGATGAACATTTGTAATTTTTTTCAAAACCTCTATCGTTAAGAGAGCACTTGTAGACAGTAAAAATGGCTGCAGCACGTGCTGTTTTAGAACATTTCCGAAACGAATTTTACGAATGGCGCAAGCGTTCTTTGAACTATCCGAAGCTTTAGCTCAACGTGTTTTGGAAAATCTGGTGCCACAGGTTTGTAACAAGCAACATGAAAGCCCTGCTTATCAGGCATTTAGCTTCGTTAGAAACGTGCCGTGGAGCACAACAACTCATTTCTGCTAAAAGTATAGTGTGACTGATGAACATTTGTCATTTTTTTCAAAACCTCTATCGTTAAGAGAGCACTTGTAGACAGGGAAAACGGCTGCAGCACGTGCTGTTTTAGAACATTTCCGAAACGAATTTTACGAATGGCGCAAGCGTTCTTTGAACTATACGAAGCTTTACCTCAACGTGTTTTGGAAAATCTGGTGCCACAGGTTTGTAACAAGCAACATGAAAGCCCTGCTTATCAGGCATTTATTTTCGTTAGAAACGTGCCGTGGAGCACAACAACTCATTTCTGCTAAAAGTATAGTGTGACTGATGAACATTTGTCATTTTTTTTCAAAACCTCTATCGTTAAGAGAGCACTTGTAGACAGTGAAAACGGCTGCAGCACGTGCTGTTTTAGAACATTTCCGAAACGAATTTTACGAATGGCGCAAGCGTTCTTTGAACTATCCGAAGCTTTACCTCAACGTGTTTTGGAAAATCTGGTGCCACAGGTTTGTAACAAGCAACATGAAAGCCCTGCTTATCAGGCATTTAGTTTCGTTAGAAACGTGCCGTGGAGCACAACAACTCATTTCTGCTAAAAGTATAGTGTGACTGATGAACATTTGTCATTTTTTTCAAAACCTCTATCGTTAAGAGAGCACTTATAGACAGTGAAAACGGCTGCAGCACGTGCTGCTTTAGAACATTTCCGAAACGAATTTTACGAATGGCGCAAGCGTTCTTTGAACTATCCGAAGCTTTACCTCAACGTGTTTTGGAAAATCTGGTGCCACAGGTTTGTAACAAGCAACATGAAAGCCCTGCTTATCAGGCATTTAGCTTCGTTAGAAACGTGCCGTGGAGCACAACAACTCATTTCTGCTAAAAGTATAGTGTGACTGATGAACATTTGTAATTCTTTTCAAAACCTCTATCGTTAAGAGAGCACTTGTAGACAGTGAAAACGGCTGCAGCACGTGCTGTTTTAGAACATTTCCGAAACGAATTTTACGAATGGCGCAAGCGTTCTTTGAACTATCCGAAGCTTTACCTCAACGTGTTTTGGAAAATCTGGTGCCACAGGTTTGTAACAAGCAACATGAAAGCCCTGCTTATCAGGCATTTAGCTTCGTTAGAAACGTGCCGTGGAGCACAACAACTCATTTCTGCTAAAAGTATAGTGGGACTGATGAACATTTGTCATTTTTTTCAAAACCTCTGTCGTTAAGAGAGCACTTGTAGACAGTGAAAACGGCTGCAGCACGTGCTGTTTTAGAACATTTCCGAAACGAATTTTACGAATGGCGCAAGCGTTCTTTGAACTATCCGAAGCTTTACCTCAACGTGTTTTGGAAAATCTGGTGCCACAGGTTTGTAACAAGCAACATGAAAGCCCTGCTTATCAGGCATTTAGCTTCGTTAGAAACGTGCCGTGGAGCACAACAACTCATTTCTGCTAAACGTATAGTGTGACTGATGAACATTTGTTATTCTTTTCAAAACCTCTATCGTTAAGAGAGCACTTGTAGACAGTGAAAACGGCTGCAGCACGTGCTGTTTTAGAACATTTCCGAAACGAATTTTACGAATGGCGCAAGCGTTCTTTGAACTATCCGAAGCTTTACCTCAACGTGTTTTGGAAAATCTGGTGCCAGAGGTTTGTAACAAGCAACATGAAAGCCCTGCTTATCAGGCATTCAGCTTCGTTAGAAACGTGCCGTGGAGCGCAACTCATTTCTGCTAAAAGTATAGTGTGACTGATGAACATTTGTAATTTTTTTTCAAAACCTCTATCGTTAAGAGAGCACTTGTAGACAGTGAAAACGGCTGCAGCACGTGCTGTTTTAGAACATTTCCGAAACGAATTTTACGAATGGCGCAAGCGTTCTTTGAACTATCCGAAGCTTTACCTCAACGTGTTTTGGAAAATCTGGTGCCACAGTTTTGTAACAAGCAACATGAAAGCCCTGCTTATCAGGCATTCAGCTTCGTTAGAAACGTGCCGTGGAGCACAACAACTCATTTCTGCTAAAAGTATAGTGTGACTGATGAACATTTGTAATTTTTTTTCAAAACCTCTATCGTTAAGAGAGCACTTGTAGACAGTGAAAACGGCTGCAGCACGTGCTGTTTTAGAACATTTCCGAAACGAATTTTACGAATGGCGCAAGCGTTCTTTGAACTATCCGAAGCTTTACCTCAACGTGTTTTGGAAAATCTGGTGCCACAGGTTTGTAACAAGCAACATGAAAGCCCTGCTTATCAGGCATTCAGCTTCGTTAGAAACGTGCCGTGGAGCACAACAACTCATTTCTGCTAAAAGTATAGTGTGACTGATGAACATTTGTAATTTTTTTTCAAAACCTCTATCGTTAAGAGAGCACTTGTAGACAGTGAAAACGGCTGCAGCACGTGCTGTTTTAGAACATTTCCGAAACGAATTTTACGAATGGCGCAAGCGTTCTTTGAGCAATCCGAAGCTTTACCTCAACGTGTTTTGGAAAATCTGGTGCCACAGGTTTGTAACAAGCAACATGAAAGCCCTGCTTATCAGGCATTCAGCTTCGTTAGAAACGTGCCGTGGAGCACAACAACTCATTTCTGCTAAAAGTATAGTGTGACTGATGAACATTTGTAATTTTTTTTCAAAACCTCTATCGTTAAGAGAGCACTTGTAGACAGTGAAAACGGCTGCAGCACGTGCTGTTTTAGAACATTTCCGAAACGAATTTTACGAATGGCGCAAGCGTTCTTTGAACTATCCGAAGCTTTACCTCAACGTGTTTTGGAAAATCTGGTGCCACAGGTTTGTAACAAGCAACATGAAAGCCCTGCTTATCAGGCATTTAGCTTCGTTAGAAACGTGCCGTGGAGCACAACAACTCATTTCTGCTAAAAGTATAGTGTGACTGATGAACATTTGTCATTTTTTTCAAAACCTCTATCGTTAAGAGAGCACTTGTAGACAGTGAAAACGGCTGCAGCACGTGCTGTTTTCGAACATTTCCGAAACGAATTTTACGAATGGCGCAAGCGTTCTTTGAACTATCCGAAGCTTTACCTCAACGTGTTTTGGAAAATCTGGTGCCACAGGTTTGTAACAAGCAACATGAAAGCCCTGCTTATCAGGCATTTAGCTTCGTTAGAAACCTGCCGTGGAGCACAACAACTCTTTTCTGCTAAAAGTATAGTGTGACTGATGAACATTTGTCATTTTTTTCAAAACCTCTATCGTTAAGCGAGCACTTGTAGACAGTGAAAACGGCTGCAGCACGTGCTGTTTTAGAACATTTCCGAAACAAATTTTACGAATGGCGCAAGCGTTCTTTGAACTATCCGAAGCTTTACCTCAACGTGTTTTGGAAAATCTGGTGCCACAGGTTTGTAACAAGCAACATGAAAGCCCTGCTTATCAGGCATTCAGCTTCGTTAGAAACGTGCCGTGGAGCACAACAACTCATTTCTGCTAAAAGTATAGTGTGACTGATGAACATTTGTAATTTTTTTTCAAAACCTCTATCGTTAAGAGAGCACTTGTAGACAGTGAAAACGGCTGCAGCACGTGCTGTTTTAGAACATTTCCGAAACGAATTTTACGAATGGCGCAAGCGTTCTTTGAACTATCCGAAGCTTTACCTCAACGTGTTTTGGAAAATCTGGTGCCACAGGTTTGTAACAAGCAACATGAAAGCCCTGCTTATCAGGCATTCAGCTTCGTTAGAAACGTGCCGTGGAGCACAACAACTCATTTCTGCTAAAAGTATAGTGTGACTGATGAACATTTGTAATTTTTTTTCAAAACCTCTATCGTTAAGAGAGCACTTGTAGACAGTGAAAACGGCTGCAGCACGTGCTGTTTTAGAACATTTCCGAAACGAATTTTACGAATGGCGCAAGCGTTCTTTGAACTATCCGAAGCTTTACCTCAACGTGTTTTGGAAAATCTGGTGCCACAGTTTTGTAACAAGCAACATGAAAGCCCTGCTTATCAGGCATTCAGCTTCGTTAGAAACGTGCCGCGGAGCACAACAACTCATTTCTGCTAAAAGTATAGTGTGACTGATGAACATTTGTAATTTTTTTTCAAAACCTCTATCGTTAAGAGAGCACTTGTAGACAGTGAAAACGGCTGCAGCACGTGCTGTTTTAGAACATTTCCGAAACGAATTTTACGAATGGCGCAAGCGTTCTTTGAACTATCCGAAGCTTTACCTCAATGTGTTTTGGAAAATCTGGTGCCACAGGTTTGTAACAAGCAACAAGAAAGCCCTGCTTATCAGGCATTCAGCTTCGTTAGAAACGTGCCGTGGAGCACAACAACTCATTTCTGCTAAAAGTATAGTGTGACTGATGAACATTTGTAATTTTTTTCAAAACCTCTATCGTGAAAAGAGCACTTGTAGACAGTGAAAACGGCTGCAGCACGTGCTGTTTTAGAACATTTCCGAAACGAATTTTACGAATGGCGCAAGCGTCCTTTGAACTATCCGAAGCTTTACCTCAACGTGTTTTGGAAAATCTGGTGCCACAGGTTTGTAACAAGCAACATGAAAGCCCTGCTTATCAGGCGTTTAGCTTCGTTAGAAACGTGCCGTGGAGCACAACAACTCATTTCTGCTAAAAGTATAGTGTGACTGATGAACATTTGTAATTCTTTTCAAAACCTCTATCGTTAAGAGAGCACTTGTAGACAGTGAAAACGGCTGCAGCACGTGCTGTTTTCGAACATTTCCGAAACGAATTTTACGAATGGCGCAAGCGTTCTTTGAACTATCCGAAGCTTTACCTCAACGTGTTTTGGAAAATCTGGTGCCACAGGTTTGTAACAAGCAACATGAAAGCCCTGCTTATCAGGCATTTAGCTTCGTTAGAAACGTGCCGTGGAGCACAACAACTCTTTTCTGCTAAAAGTATAGTGTGACTGATGAACATTTGTCATTTTTTTCAAAACCTCTATCGTTAAGCGAGCACTTGTAGACAGTGAAAACGGCTGCAGCACGTGCTGTTTTAGAACATTTCCGAAAAAAATTTTACGAATGGCGCAAGCGTTCTTTGAACTATCCGAAGCTTTACCTCAACGTGTTTTGGAAAATCTGGTGCCACAGGTTTGTAACAAGGAACATGAAAGCCCTGCTTATCAGGCATTTAGCTTCGTTAGAAACGTGCCGTGGAGCACAACAACTCATTTCTGCTAAAAGTATAGTGTGACTGATGAACATTTGTCATTTTTTTCAAAACCTCTATCGTTAAGAGAGCACTTGTAGACAGTGAAAACGGCTGCAGCAGGTGCTGTTTTAGAACATTTCCGAAACGAATTTTACGAATGGCGCAAGCGTTCTTTGAACTATACGAAGCTTTACCTCAACGTGTTTTGGAAAATCTGGTGCCACAGGTTTGTAACAAGCAACATGAAAGCCCTGCTTATGAGGCATTTAGCTTCGTTAGAAACGTGCCGTGGAGCACAACAAATCATTTCTGCTAAAAGTATAGTGTGACTGATGAACATTTGTAATTTTTTTCAAAACCTCTATCGTTAAGAGAGCACTTGTAGACAGTAAAAATGGCTGCAGCACGTGCTGTTTTAGAACATTTCCGAAACGAATTTTACGAATGGCGCAAGCGTTCTTTGAACTATCCGAAGCTTTAGCTCAACGTGTTTTGGAAAATCTGGTGCCACAGGTTTGTAACAAGCAACATGAAAGCCCTGCTTATCAGGCATTTAGCTTCGTTAGAAACGTGCCGTGGAGCACAACAACTCATTTCTGCTAAAAGTATAGTGTGACTGATGAACATTTGTCATTTTTTTCAAAACCTCTATCGTTAAGAGAGCACTTGTAGACAGGGAAAACGGCTGCAGCACGTGCTGTTTTAGAACATTTCCGAAACGAATTTTACGAATGGCGCAAGCGTTCTTTGAACTATACGAAGCTTTACCTCAACGTGTTTTGGAAAATCTGGTGCCACAGGTTTGTAACAAGCAACATGAAAGCCCTGCTTATCAGGCATTTATTTTCGTTAGAAACGTGCCGTGGAGCACAACAACTCATTTCTGCTAAAAGTATAGTGTGACTGATGAACATTTGTCATTTTTTTTCAAAACCTCTATCGTTAAGAGAGCACTTGTAGACAGTGAAAACGGCTGCAGCACGTGCTGTTTTAGAACATTTCCGAAACGAATTTTACGAATGGCGCAAGCGTTCTTTGAACTATCCGAAGCTTTACCTCAACGTGTTTTGGAAAATCTGGTGCCACAGGTTTGTAACAAGCAACATGAAAGCCCTGCTTATCAGGCATTTAGTTTCGTTAGAAACGTGCCGTGGAGCACAACAACTCATTTCTGCTAAAAGTATAGTGTGACTGATGAACATTTGTCATTTTTTTCAAAACCTCTATCGTTAAGAGAGCACTTATAGACAGTGAAAACGGCTGCAGCACGTGCTGCTTTAGAACATTTCCGAAACGAATTTTACGAATGGCGCAAGCGTTCTTTGAACTATCCGAAGCTTTACCTCAACGTGTTTTGGAAAATCTGGTGCCACAGGTTTGTAACAAGCAACATGAAAGCCCTGCTTATCAGGCATTTAGCTTCGTTAGAAACGTGCCGTGGAGCACAACAACTCATTTCTGCTAAAAGTATAGTGTGACTGATGAACATTTGTAATTCTTTTCAAAACCTCTATCGTTAAGAGAGCACTTGTAGACAGTGAAAACGGCTGCAGCACGTGCTGTTTTAGAACATTTCCGAAACGAATTTTACGAATGGCGCAAGCGTTCTTTGAACTATCCGAAGCTTTACCTCAACGTGTTTTGGAAAATCTGGTGCCACAGGTTTGTAACAAGCAACATGAAAGCCCTGCTTATCAGGCATTTAGCTTCGTTAGAAACGTGCCGTGGAGCACAACAACTCATTTCTGCTAAAAGTATAGTGGGACTGATGAACATTTGTCATTTTTTTCAAAACCTTTGTCGTTAAGAGAGCACTTGTAGACAGTGAAAACGGCTGCAGCACGTGCTGTTTTAGAACATTTCCGAAACGAATTTTACGAATGGCGCAAGCGTTCTTTGAACTATCCGAAGCTTTACCTCAACGTGTTTTGGAAAATCTGGTGCCACAGGTTTGTAACAAGCAACATGAAAGCCCTGCTTATCAGGCATTTAGCTTCGTTAGAAACGTGCCGTGGAGCACAACAACTCATTTCTGCTAAACGTATAGTGTGACTGATGAACATTTGTTATTCTTTTCAAAACCTCTATCGTTAAGAGAGCACTTGTAGACAGTGAAAACGGCTGCAGCACGTGCTGTTTTAGAACATTTCCGAAACGAATTTTACGAATGGCGCAAGCGTTCTTTGAACTATCCGAAGCTTTACCTCAACGTGTTTTGGAAAATCTGGTGCCAGAGGTTTGTAACAAGCAACATGAAAGCCCTGCTTATCAGGCATTCAGCTTCGTTAGAAACGTGCCGTGGAGCGCAACTCATTTCTGCTAAAAGTATAGTGTGACTGATGAACATTTGTAATTTTTTTTCAAAACCTCTATCGTTAAGAGAGCACTTGTAGACAGTGAAAACGGCTGCAGCACGTGCTGTTTTAGAACATTTCCGAAACGAATTTTACGAATGGCGCAAGCGTTCTTTGAACTATCCGAAGCTTTACCTCAACGTGTTTTGGAAAATCTGGTGCCACAGTTTTGTAACAAGCAACATGAAAGCCCTGCTTATCAGGCATTCAGCTTCGTTAGAAACGTGCCGTGGAGCACAACAACTCATTTCTGCTAAAAGTATAGTGTGACTGATGAACATTTGTAATTTTTTTTCAAAACCTCTATCGTTAAGAGAGCACTTGTAGACAGTGAAAACGGCTGCAGCACGTGCTGTTTTAGAACATTTCCGAAACGAATTTTACGAATGGCGCAAGCGTTCTTTGAACTATCCGAAGCTTTACCTCAACGTGTTTTGGAAAATCTGGTGCCACAGGTTTGTAACAAGCAACATGAAAGCCCTGCTTATCAGGCATTCAGCTTCGTTAGAAACGTGCCGTGGAGCACAACAACTCATTTCTGCTAAAAGTATAGTGTGACTGATGAACATTTGTAATTTTTTTTCAAAACCTCTATCGTTAAGAGAGCACTTGTAGACAGTGAAAACGGCTGCAGCACGTGCTGTTTTAGAACATTTCCGAAACGAATTTTACGAATGGCGCAAGCGTTCTTTGAGCAATCCGAAGCTTTACCTCAACGTGTTTTGGAAAATCTGGTGCCACAGGTTTGTAACAAGCAACATGAAAGCCCTGCTTATCAGGCATTCAGCTTCGTTAGAAACGTGCCGTGGAGCACAACAACTCATTTCTGCTAAAAGTATAGTGTGACTGATGAACATTTGTAATTTTTTTTCAAAACCTCTATCGTTAAGAGAGCACTTGTAGACAGTGAAAACGGCTGCAGCACGTGCTGTTTTAGAACATTTCCGAAACGAATTTTACGAATGGCGCAAGCGTTCTTTGAACTATCCGAAGCTTTACCTCAACGTGTTTTGGAAAATCTGGTGCCACAGGTTTGTAACAAGCAACATGAAAGCCCTGCTTATCAGGCATTTAGCTTCGTTAGAAACGTGCCGTGGAGCACAACAACTCATTTCTGCTAAAAGTATAGTGTGACTGATGAACATTTGTCATTTTTTTCAAAACCTCTATCGTTAAGAGAGCACTTGTAGACAGTGAAAACGGCTGCAGCACGTGCTGTTTTCGAACATTTCCGAAACGAATTTTACGAATGGCGCAAGCGTTCTTTGAACTATCCGAAGCTTTACCTCAACGTGTTTTGGAAAATCTGGTGCCACAGGTTTGTAACAAGCAACATGAAAGCCCTGCTTATCAGGCATTTAGCTTCGTTAGAAACCTGCCGTGGAGCACAACAACTCTTTTCTGCTAAAAGTATAGTGTGACTGATGAACATTTGTCATTTTTTTCAAAACCTCTATCGTTAAGCGAGCACTTGTAGACAGTGAAAACGGCTGCAGCACGTGCTGTTTTAGAACATTTCCGAAACAAATTTTACGAATGGCGCAAGCGTTCTTTGAACTATCCGAAGCTTTACCTCAACGTGTTTTGGAAAATCTGGTGCCACAGGTTTGTAACAAGCAACATGAAAGCCCTGCTTATGAGGCATTTAGCTTCGTTAGAAACGTGCCGTGGAGCACAACAAATCATTTCTGCTAAAAGTATAGTGTGACTGATGAACATTTGTAATTTTTTTCAAAACCTCTATCGTTAAGAGAGCACTTGTAGACAGTAAAAACGGCTGCAGCACGTGCTGTTTTAGAACATTTCCGAAACGAATTTTACGAATGGCGCAAGCGTTCTTTGAACTATCCGAAGCTTTAGCTCAACGTGTTTTGGAAAATCTGGTGCCACAGGTTTGTAACAAGCAACATGAAAGCCCTGCTTATCAGGCATTTAGCTTCGTTAGAAACGTGCCGTGGAGCACAACAACTCATTTCTGCTAAAAGTATAGTGTGACTGATGAACATTTGTCATTTTTTTCAAAACCTCTATCGTTAAGAGAGCACTTGTAGACAGGGAAAACGGCTGCAGCACGTGCTGTGTTAGAACATTTCCGAAACGAATTTTACGAATGGCGCAAGCGTTCTTTGAACTATACGAAGCTTTACCTCAACGTGTTTTGGAAAATCTGGTGCCACAGGTTTGTAACAAGCAACATGAAAGCCCTGCTTATCAGGCATTTAGTTTCGTTAGAAACGTGCCGTGGAGCACAACAACTCATTTCTGCTAAAAGTATAGTGTGACTGATGAACATTTGTCATTTTTTTCAAAACCTCTATCGTTAAGAGAGCACTTATAGACAGTGAAAACGGCTGCAGCACCTGCTGTTTTAGAACATTTCCGAAACGAATTTTACGAATGGCGCAAGCGTTCTTTGAACTATCCGAAGCTTTACCTCAACGTGTTTTGGAAAATCTGGTGCCACAGGTTTGTAACAAGCAACATGAAAGCCCTGCTTATCAGGCATTTAGCTTCGTTAGAAACGTGCCGTGGAGCACAACTCATTTCTGCTAAAAGTATAGTGTGACTGATGAACATTTGTAATTCTTTTCAAAACCTCTATCGTTAAGAGAGCACTTGTAGACAGTGAAAACGGCTGCAGCACGTGCTGTTTTAGAACATTTCCGAAACAAATTTTACGAATGGCGCAAGCGTTCTTTCAACTATCCGAAGCTTTACCTCAACGTGTTTTGGAAAATCTGGTGCCACAGGTTTGTAACAAGCAACATGAAAGCCCTGCTTATCAGGCATTTAGCTTCGTTAGAAACGTGCCGTGGAGCACAACAACTCATTTCTGCTAAAAGTATAGTGTGACTGATGAACATTTGTCATTTTTTTCAAAACCTCTATCGTTAAGAGAGCACTTGTAGACAGTGAAAACGGCTGCAGCACGTGCTGTTTTAGAAGATTTCCGAAACAAATTTTACGAATGGCGCAAGCGTTCTTTGAACTATCCGAAGCTTTACCTCAACGTGTTTTGGAAAATCTGGTGCCACAGGTTTGTAACAAGCAACATGAAAGCCCTGCTTATCAGGCATTTAGCTTCGTTAGAAACGTGCCGTGGAGCACAACAACTCATTTCTGCTAAACGTATAGTGTGACTGATGAACATTTGTTATTCTTTTCAAAACCTCTATCGTTAAGAGAGCACTTGTAGACAGTGAAAACGGCTGCAGCACGTGCTGTTTTAGAACATTTCCGAAACGAATTTTACGAATGGCGCAAGCGTTCTTTGAACTATCCGAAGCTTTACCTCAACGTGTTTTGGAAAATCTGGTGCCACAGGTTTGTAACAAGCAACATGAAAGCCCTGCTTATCAGGCATTTAGCTTCGTTAGAAACGTGCCGTGGAGCACAACAACTCATTTCTGCTAAAAGTATAGTGTGACTGATGAACATTTGTCATTTTTTTCAAAACCTCTATCGTTAAGAGAGCACTTGTAGACAGTGAAAACGGCTGCAGCACGTGCTGTTTTCGAACATTTCCGAAACGAATTTTACGAATGGCGCAAGCGTTCTTTGAACTATCCGAAGCTTTACCTCAACGTGTTTTGGAAAATCTGGTGCCACAGGTTTGTAACAAGCAACATGAAAGCCCTGCTTATCAGGCATTTAGCTTCGTTAGAAACGTGCCGTGGAGCACAACAACTCTTTTCTGCTAAAAGTATAGTGTGACTGATGAACATTTGTCATTTTTTTCAAAACCTCTATCGTTAAGCGAGCACTTGTAGACAGTGAAAACGGCTGCAGCACGTGCTGTTTTAGAACATTTCCGAAACAAATTTTACGAATGGCGCAAGCGTTCTTTGAACTATCCGAAGCTTTACCTCAACGTGTTTTGGAAAATCTGGTGCCACAGGTTTGTAACAAGCAACATGAAAGCCCTGCTTATGAGGCATTTAGCTTCGTTAGAAACGTGCCGTGGAGCACAACAAATCATTTCTGCTAAAAGTATAGTGTGACTGATGAACATTTGTAATTTTTTTCAAAACCTCTACCGTTAAGAGAGCACTTGTAGACAGTAAAAACGGCTGCAGCACGTGCTGTTTTAGAACATTTCCGAAACGAATTTTACGAATGGCGCAAGCGTTCTTTGAACTATCCGAAGCTTTAGCTCAACGTGTTTTGGAAAATCTGGTGCCACGGGTTTGTAACAAGCAACATGAAAGCCCTGCTTATCAGGCATTTAGCTTCGTTAGAAACGTGCCGTGGAGCACAACAACTCGTTTCTGCTAAAAGTATAGTGTGACTGATGAACATTTGTCATTTTTTTCAAAACCTCTATCGTTAAGAGAGCACTTGTAGACAGGGAAAACGGCTGCAGCACGTGCTGTGTTAGAACATTTCCGAAACGAATTTTACGAATGGCGCAAGCGTTCTTTGAACTATACGAAGCTTTACCTCAACGTGTTTTGGAAAATCTGGTGCCACAGGTTTGTAACAAGCAACATGAAAGCCCTGCTTATCAGGCATTTAGTTTCGTTAGAAACGTGCCGTGGAGCACAACAACTCATTTCTGCTAAAAGTATAGTGTGACTGATGAACATTTGTCATTTTTTTCAAAACCTCTATCGTTAAGAGAGCACTTATAGACAGTGAAAACGGCTGCAGCACCTGCTGTTTTAGAACATTTCCGAAACGAATTTTACGAATGGCGCAAGCGTTCTTTGAACTATCCGAAGCTTTACCTCAACGTGTTTTGGAAAATCTGGTGCCACAGGTTTGTAACAAGCAACATGAAAGCCCTGCTTATCAGGCATTTAGCTTCGTTAGAAACGTGCCGTGGAGCACAACTCATTTCTGCTAAAAGTATAGTGTGACTGATGAACATTTGTAATTCTTTTCAAAACCTCTATCGTTAAGAGAGCACTTGTAGACAGTGAAAACGGCTGCAGCACGTGCTGTTTTAGAACATTTCCGAAACAAATTTTACGAATGGCGCAAGCGTTCTTTCAACTATCCGAAGCTTTACCTCAACGTGTTTTGGAAAATCTGGTGCCACAGGTTTGTAACAAGCAACATGAAAGCCCTGCTTATCGGGCATTTAGCTTCGTTAGAAACGTGCCGTGGAGCACAACAACTCATTTCTGCTAAAAGTATAGTGTGACTGATGAACATTTGTCATTTTTTTCAAAACCTCTATCGTTAAGAGAGCACTTGTAGACAGTGAAAACGGCTGCAGCACGTGCTGTTTTAGAAGATTTCCGAAACAAATTTTACGAATGGCGCAAGCGTTCTTTGAACTATCCGAAGCTTTACCTCAACGTGTTTTGGAAAATCTGGTGCCACAGGTTTGTAACAAGCAACATGAAAGCCCTGCTTATCAGGCATTTAGCTTCGATAGAAACGTGCCGTGGAGCACAACAACTCATTTCTGCTAAACGTATAGTGTGACTGATGAACATTTGTTATTCTTTTCAAAACCTCTATCGTTAAGAGAGCACTTGTAGACAGTGAAAACGGCTGCAGCACGTGCTGTTTTAGAACATTTCCGAAACGAATTTTACGAATGGCGCAAGCGTTCTTTGAACTATCCGAAGCTTTACCTCAACGTGTTTTGGAAAATCTGGTGCCACAGGTTTGTAACAAGCAACATGAAAGCCCTGCTTATCAGGCATTTAGCTTCGTTAGAAACGTGCCGTGGAGCACAACAACTCATTTCTGCTAAAAGTATAGTGTGACTGATGAACATTTGTCATTTTTTTCAAAACCTCTATCGTTAAGAGAGCACTTCTAGACAGTGAAAACGGCTGCAGCACGTGCTGTTTTAGAACATTTCCGAAACAAATTTTACGAATGGCGCAAGCGTTCTTTGAACTATCCGAAGCTTTACCTCAACGTGTTTTGGAAAATCTGGTGCCACAGGTTTGTAACAAGCAACATGAAAGCCCTGCTTATCAGGCATTTAGCTTCGTTAGAAACGTGCCGTGGAGCACAACAACTCATTTCTGCTAAACGTATAGTGTGACTGATGAACATTTGTTATTCTTTTCAAAACCTCTATCGTTAAGAGAGCACTTGTAGACAGTGAAAACGGCTGCAGCACGTGCTGTTTTAGAACATTTCCGAAACGAATTTTACGAATGGCGCAAGCGTTCTTTGAACTATCCGAAGCTTTACCTCAACGTGTTTTGGAAAATCTGGTGCCAGAGGTTTGTAACAAGCAACATGAAAGCCCTGCTTATCAGGCATTCAGCTTCGTTAGAAACGTGCCGTGGAGCGCAACTCATTTCTGCTAAAAGTATAGTGTGACTGATGAACATTTGTAATTTTTTTTCAAAACCTCTATCGTTAAGAGAGCACTTGTAGACAGTGAAAACGGCTGCAGCACGTGCTGTTTTAGAACATTTCCGAAACAAATTTTACGAATGGCGCAAGCGTTCTTTCAACTATCCGAAGCTTTACCTCAACGTGTTTTGGAAAATCTGGTGCCACAGGTTTGTAACAAGCAACATGAAAGCCCTGCTTATCAGGCATTTAGCTTCGTTAGAAACGTGCCGTGGAGCACAACAACTCATTTCTGCTAAAAGTATAGTGTGACTGATGAACATTTGTCATTTTTTTCAAAACCTCTATCGTTAAGAGAGCACTTGTAGACAGTGAAAACGGCTGCAGCACGTGCTGTTTTAGAAGATTTCCGAAACAAATTTTACGAATGGCGCAAGCGTTCTTTGAACTATCCGAAGCTTTACCTCAACGTGTTTTGGAAAATCTGGTGCCACAGGTTTGTAACAAGCAACATGAAAGCCCTGCTTATCAGGCATTTAGCTTCGTTAGAAACGTGCCGTGGAGCACAACAACTCATTTCTGCTAAACGTATAGTGTGACTGATGAACATTTGTTATTCTTTTCAAAACCTCTATCGTTAAGAGAGCACTTGTAGACAGTGAAAACGGCTGCAGCACGTGCTGTTTTAGAACATTTCCGAAACGAATTTTACGAATGGCGCAAGCGTTCTTTGAACTATCCGAAGCTTTACCTCAACGTGTTTTGGAAAATCTGGTGCCACAGGTTTGTAACAAGCAACATGAAAGCCCTGCTTATCAGGCATTTAGCTTCGTTAGAAACGTGCCGTGGAGCACAACAACTCATTTCTGCTAAAAGTATAGTGTGACTGATGAACATTTGTCATTTTTTTCAAAACCTCTATCGTTAAGAGAGCACTTCTAGACAGTGAAAACGGCTGCAGCACGTGCTGTTTTAGAACATTTCCGAAACAAATTTTACGAATGGCGCAAGCGTTCTTTGAACTATCCGAAGCTTTACCTCAACGTGTTTTGGAAAATCTGGTGCCACAGGTTTGTAACAAGCAACATGAAAGCCCTGCTTATCAGGCATTTAGCTTCGTTAGAAACGTGCCGTGGAGCACAACAACTCATTTCTGCTAAACGTATAGTGTGACTGATGAACATTTGTTATTCTTTTCAAAACCTCTATCGTTAAGAGAGCACTTGTAGACAGTGAAAACGGCTGCAGCACGTGCTGTTTTAGAACATTTCCGAAACGAATTTTACGAATGGCGCAAGCGTTCTTTGAACTATCCGAAGCTTTACCTCAACGTGTTTTGGAAAATCTGGTGCCAGAGGTTTGTAACAAGCAACATGAAAGCCCTGCTTATCAGGCATTCAGCTTCGTTAGAAACGTGCCGTGGAGCGCAACTCATTTCTGCTAAAAGTATAGTGTGACTGATGAACATTTGTAATTTTTTTTCAAAACCTCTATCGTTAAGAGAGCACTTGTAGACAGTGAAAACGGCTGCAGCACGTGCTGTTTTAGAACATTTCCGAAACGAATTTTACGAATGGCGCAAGCGTTCTTTGAACTATCCGAAGCTTTACCTCAACGTGTTTTGGAAAATCTGGTGCCACAGTTTTGTAACAAGCAACATGAAAGCCCTGCTTATCAGGCATTCAGCTTCGTTAGAAACGTGCCGTGGAGCACAACAACTCATTTCTGCTAAAAGTATAGTGTGACTGATGAACATTTGTAATTTTTTTTCAAAACCTCTATCGTTAAGAGAGCACTTGTAGACAGTGAAAACGGCTGCAGCACGTGCTGTTTTAGAACATTTCCGAAACGAATTTTACGAATGGCGCAAGCGTTCTTTGAACTATCCGAAGCTTTACCTCAACGTGTTTTGGAAAATCTGGTGCCACAGGTTTGTAACAAGCAACATGAAAGCCCTGCTTATCAGGCATTCAGCTTCGTTAGAAACGTGCCGTGGAGCACAACAACTCATTTCTGCTAAAAGTATAGTGTGACTGATGAACATTTGTAATTTTTTTTCAAAACCTCTATCGTTAAGAGAGCACTTGTAGACAGTGAAAACGGCTGCAGCACGTGCTGTTTTAGAACATTTCCGAAACGAATTTTACGAATGGCGCAAGCGTTCTTTGAACTATCCGAAGCTTTACCTCAACGTGTTTTGGAAAATCTGGTGCCACAGTTTTGTAACAAGCAACATGAAAGCCCTGCTTATCAGGCATTCAGCTTCGTTAGAAACGTGCCGTGGAGCACAACAACTCATTTCTGCTAAAAGTATAGTGTGACTGATGAACATTTGTAATTTTTTTTTCAAAACCTCTATCGTTAAGAGAGCACTTGTAGACAGTGAAAACGGCTGCAGCACGTGCTGTTTTAGAACATTTCCGAAACGAATTTTACGAATGGCGCAAGCGTTCTTTGAACTATCCGAAGCTTTACCTCAACGTGTTTTGGAAAATCTGGTGCCACAGGTTTGTAACAAGCAACATGAAAGCCCTGCTTATCAGGCATTCAGCTTCGTTAGAAACGTGCCGTGGAGCACAACAACTCATTTCTGCTAAAAGTATAGTGTGACTGATGAACATTTGTAATTTTTTTTCAAAACCTCTATCGTTAAGAGAGCACTTGTAGACAGTGAAAACGGCTGCAGCACGTGCTGTTTTAGAACATTTCCGAAACGAATTTTACGAATGGCGCAAGCGTTCTTTGAACTATCCGAAGCTTTACCTCAACGTGTTTTGGAAAATCTGGTGCCACAGTTTTGTAACAAGCAACATGAAAGCCCTGCTTATCAGGCATTCAGCTTCGTTAGAAACGTGCCGCGGAGCACAACAACTCATTTCTGCTAAAAGTATAGTGTGACTGATGAACATTTGTAATTTTTTTTCAAAACCTCTATCGTTAAGAGAGCACTTGTAGACAGTGAAAACGGCTGCAGCACGTGCTGTTTTAGAACATTTCCGAAACGAATTTTACGAATGGCGCAAGCGTTCTTTGAACTATCCGAAGCTTTACCTCAATGTGTTTTGGAAAATCTGGTGCCACAGGTTTGTAACAAGCAACAAGAAAGCCCTGCTTATCAGGCATTCAGCTTCGTTAGAAACGTGCCGTGGAGCACAACAACTCATTTCTGCTAAAAGTATAGTGTGACTGATGAACATTTGTAATTTTTTTCAAAACCTCTATCGTGAAAAGAGCACTTGTAGACAGTGAAAACGGCTGCAGCACGTGCTGTTTTAGAACATTTCCGAAACGAATTTTACGAATGGCGCAGGCGTCCTTTGAACTATCCGAAGCTTTACCTCAACGTGTTTTGGAAAATCTGGTGCCACAGGTTTGTAACAAGCAACATGAAAGCCCTGCTTATCAGGCGTTTAGCTTCGTTAGAAACGTGCCGTGGAGCACAACAACTCATTTCTGCTAAAAGTATAGTGTGACTGATGAACATTTGTAATTCTTTTCAAAACCTCTATCGTTAAGAGAGCACTTGTAGACAGTGAAAACGGCTGCAGCACGTGCTGTTTTCGAACATTTCCGAAACGAATTTTACGAATGGCGCAAGCGTTCTTTGAACTATCCGAAGCTTTACCTCAACGTGTTTTGGAAAATCTGGTGCCACAGGTTTGTAACAAGCAACATGAAAGCCCTGCTTATCAGGCATTTAGCTTCGTTAGAAACGTGCCGTGGAGCACAACAACTCTTTTCTGCTAAAAGTATAGTGTGACTGATGAACATTTGTCATTTTTTTCAAAACCTCTATCGTTAAGCGAGCACTTGTAGACAGTGAAAACGGCTGCAGCACGTGCTGTTTTAGAACATTTCCGAAACGAATTTTACGAATGGCGCAAGCGTTCTTTGAACTATCCGAAGCTTTACCTCAACGTGTTTTGGAAAATCTGGTGCCACAGGTTTGTAACAAGCAACATGAAAGCCCTGCTTATCAGGCATTTAGCTTCGTTAGAAACGTGCCGTGGAGCACAACAACTCATTTCTGCTAAAAGTATAGTGTGACTGATGAACATTTGTCATTTTTTTCAAAACCTCTATCGTTAAGAGAGCACTTGTAGACAGTGAAAACGGCTGCAGCAGGTGCTGTTTTAGAACATTTCCGAAACGAATTTTACGAATGGCGCAAGCGTTCTTTGAACTATACGAAGCTTTACCTCAACGTGTTTTGGAAAATCTGGTGCCACAGGTTTGTAACAAGCAACATGAAAGCCCTGCTTATGAGGCATTTAGCTTCGTTAGAAACGTGCCGTGGAGCACAACAAATCATTTCTGCTAAAAGTATAGTGTGACTGATGAACATTTGTAATTTTTTTCAAAACCTCTATCGTTAAGAGAGCACTTGTAGACAGTAAAAACGGCTGCAGCACGTGCTGTTTTAGAACATTTCCGAAACGAATTTTACGAATGGCGCAAGCGTTCTTTGAACTATCCGAAGCTTTAGCTCAACGTGTTTTGGAAAATCTGGTGCCACAGGTTTGTAACAAGCAACATGAAAGCCCTGCTTATCAGGCATTTAGCTTCGTTAGAAACGTGCCGTGGAGCACAACAACTCATTTCTGCTAAAAGTATAGTGTGACTGATGAACATTTGTCATTTTTTTCAAAACCTCTATCGTTAAGAGAGCACTTGTAGACAGGGAAAACGGCTGCAGCACGTGCTGTTTTAGAACATTTCCGAAACGAATTTTACGAATGGCGCAAGCGTTCTTTGAACTATACGAAGCTTTACCTCAACGTGTTTTGGAAAATCTGGTGCCACAGGTTTGTAACAAGCAACATGAAAGCCCTGCTTATCAGGCATTTAGTTTCGTTAGAAACGTGCCGTGGAGCACAACAACTCATTTCTGCTAAAAGTATAGTGTGACTGATGAACATTTGTAATTTTTTTCAAAACCTCTATCGTGAAAAGAGCACTTGTAGACAGTGAAAACGGCTGCAGCACGTGCTGTTTTAGAACATTTCCGAAACGAATTTTACGAATGGCGCAGGCGTCCTTTGAACTATCCGAAGCTTTACCTCAACGTGTTTTGGAAAATCTGGTGCCACAGGTTTGTAACAAGCAACATGAAAGCCCTGCTTATCAGGCGTTTAGCTTCGTTAGAAACGTGCCGTGGAGCACAACAACTCATTTCTGCTAAAAGTATAGTGTGACTGATGAACATTTGTAATTCTTTTCAAAACCTCTATCGTTAAGAGAGCACTTGTAGACAGTGAAAACGGCTGCAGCACGTGCTGTTTTCGAACATTTCCGAAACGAATTTTACGAATGGCGCAAGCGTTCTTTGAACTATCCGAAGCTTTACCTCAACGTGTTTTGGAAAATCTGGTGCCACAGGTTTGTAACAAGCAACATGAAAGCCCTGCTTATCAGGCATTTAGCTTCGTTAGAAACGTGCCGTGGAGCACAACAACTCTTTTCTGCTAAAAGTATAGTGTGACTGATGAACATTTGTCATTTTTTTCAAAACCTCTATCGTTAAGCGAGCACTTGTAGACAGTGAAAACGGCTGCAGCAGGTGCTGTTTTAGAACATTTCCGAAACAAATTTTACGAATGGCGCAAGCGTTCTTTGAACTATCCGAAGCTTTACCTCAACGTGTTTTGGAAAATCTGGTGCCACAGGTTTGTAACAAGCAACATGAAAGCCCTGCTTATCAGGCATTTAGCTTCGTTAGAAACGTGCCGTGGAGCACAACAACTCATTTCTGCTAAAAGTATAGTGTGACTGATGAACATTTGTCATTTTTTTCAAAACCTCTATCGTTAAGAGAGCACTTGTAGACAGTGAAAACGGCTGCAGCAGGTGCTGTTTTAGAACATTTCCGAAACGAATTTTACGAATGGCGCAAGCGTTCTTTGAACTATACGAAGCTTTACCTCAACGTGTTTTGGAAAATCTGGTGCCACAGGTTTGTAACAAGCAACATGAAAGCCCTGCTTATGAGGCATTTAGCTTCGTTAGAAACGTGCCGTGGAGCACAACAAATCATTTCTGCTAAAAGTATAGTGTGACTGATGAACATTTGTAATTTTTTTCAAAACCTCTATCGTTAAGAGAGCACTTGTAGACAGTAAAAACGGCTGCAGCACGTGCTGTTTTAGAACATTTCCGAAACGAATTTTACGAATGGCGCAAGCGTTCTTTGAACTATCCGAAGCTTTAGCTCAACGTGTTTTGGAAAATCTGGTGCCACAGGTTTGTAACAAGCAACATGAAAGCCCTGCTTATCAGGCATTTAGCTTCGTTAGAAACGTGCCGTGGAGCACAACAACTCATTTCTGCTAAAAGTATAGTGTGACTGATGAACATTTGTCATTTTTTTCAAAACCTCTATCGTTAAGAGAGCACTTGTAGACAGGGAAAACGGCTGCAGCACGTGCTGTTTTAGAACATTTCCGAAACGAATTTTACGAATGGCGCAAGCGTTCTTTGAACTATACGAAGCTTTACCTCAACGTGTTTTGGAAAATCTGGTGCCACAGGTTTGTAACAAGCAACATGAAAGCCCTGCTTATCAGGCATTTAGTTTCGTTAGAAACGTGCCGTGGAGCACAACAACTCATTTCTGCTAAAAGTATAGTGTGACTGATGAACATTTGTCATTTTTTTCAAAACCTCTATCGTTAAGAGAGCACTTCTAGACAGTGAAAACGGCTGCAGCACGTGCTGTTTTGGAACATTTCCGAAACAAATTTTACGAATGGCGCAAGCGTTCTTTGAACTATCCGAAGCTTTACCTCAACGTGTTTTGGAAAATCTGGTGCCACAGGTTTGTAACAAGCAACATGAAAGCCCTGCTTATCAGGCATTTAGCTTCGTTAGAAACGTGCCGTGGAGCACAACAACTCATTTCTGCTAAACGTATAGTGTGACTGATGAACATTTGTTATTCTTTTCAAAACCTCTATCGTTAAGAGAGCACTTGTAGACAGTGAAAACGGCTGCAGCACGTGCTGTTTTAGAACATTTCCGAAACGAATTTTACGAATGGCGCAAGCGTTCTTTGAACTATCCGAAGCTTTACCTCAACGTGTTTTGGAAAATCTGGTGCCACAGGTTTGTAACAAGCAACATGAAAGCCCTGCTTATCAGGCATTTAGCTTCGTTAGAAACGTGCCGTGGAGCACAACAACTCATTTCTGCTAAAAGTATAGTGTGACTGATGAACATTTGTCATTTTTTTCAAAACCTCTATCGTTAAGTGAGCACTTGTAGACAGGGAAAACGGCTGCAGCACGTGCTGTTTTAGAACATTTCCGAAACGAATTTTACGAATGGCGCAAGCGTTCTTTGAACTATACGAAGCTTTACCTCAACGTGTTTTGGAAAATCTGGTGCCACAGGTTTGTAAAAAGCAACATGAAAGCCCTGCTTATCAGGCATTTAGCTTCGTTAGAAACGTGCCGTGGAGCACAACAACTCATTTCTGCTAAAAGTATAGTGTGACTGATGAACATTTGTCATTTTTTTTCAAAACCTCTATCGTTAAGAGAGCACTTGTAGACAGTGAAAACGGCTGCAGCACGTGCTGTTTTAGAACATTTCCGAAACGAATTTTACGAATGGCGCAAGCGTTCTTTGAACTATCCGAAGCTTTACCTCAACGTGTTTTGGAAAATCTGGTGCCACAGGTTTGTAACAAGCAACATGAAAGCACTGCTTATCAGGCATTTAGTTTCGTTAGAAACGTGCCGTGGAGCACAACAACTCATTTCTGCTAAAAGTATAGTGTGACTGATGAACATTTGTCATTTTTTTCAAAACCTCTATCGTTAAGAGAGCACTTATAGACAGTGAAAACGGCTGCAGCACGTGCTGCTTTAGAACATTTCCGAAACGAATTTTACGAATGGCGCAAGCGTTCTTTGAACTATCCGAAGCTTTACCTCAACGTGTTTTGGAAAATCTGGTGCCACAGGTTTGTAACAAGCAACATGAAAGCCCTGCTTATCAGGCATTTAGCTTCTTTAGAAACGTGCCGTGGAGCACAACAACTCATTTCTGCTAAAAGTATAGTGTGACTGATGAACATTTGTAATTCTTTTCAAAACCTCTATCGTTAAGAGAGCACTTGTAGACAGTGAAAACGGCTGCAGCACGTGCTGTTTTAGAACATTTCCGAAACGAATTTTACGAATGGCGCAAGCGTTCTTTGAACTATGCGAAGCTTTACCTCAACGTGTTTTGGAAAATCTGGTGCCACAGGTTTGTAACAAGCAACATGAAAGCCCTGCTTATCAGGCATTTAGCTTCGTTAGAAACGTGCCGTGGAGCACAACAACTCATTTCTGCTAAAAGTATAGTGGGACTGATGAACATTTGTCATTTTTTTCAAAACCTCTGTCGTTAAGAGAGCACTTGTAGACAGTGAAAACGGCTGCAGCACGTGCTGTTTTAGAACATTTCCGAAACGAATTTTACGAATGGCGCAAGCGTTCTTTGAACTATCCGAAGCTTTACCTCAACGTGTTTTGGAAAATCTGGTGCCACAGGTTTGTAACAAGCAACATGAAAGCCCTGCTTATCAGGCATTTAGCTTCGTTAGAAACGTGCCGTGGAGCACAACAACTCATTTCTGCTAAACGTATAGTGTGACTGATGAACATTTGTTATTCTTTTCAAAACCACTATCGTTAAGAGAGCACTTGTAGACAGTGAAAACGGCTGCAGCACGTGCTGTTTTAGAACATTTCCGAAACGAATTTTACGAATGGCGCAAGCGTTCTTTGAACTATCCGAAGCTTTACCTCAACGTGTTTTGGAAAATCTGGTGCCAGAGGTTTGTAACAAGCAACATGAAAGCCCTGCTTATCAGGCATTCAGCTTCGTTAGAAACGTGCCGTGGAGCGCAACTCATTTCTGCTAAAAGTATAGTGTGACTGATGAACATTTGTAATTTTTTTTCAAAACCTCTATCGTTAAGAGAGCACTTGTAGACAGTGAAAACGGCTGCAGCACGTGCTGTTTTAGAACATTTCCGAAACGAATTTTACGAATGGCGCAAGCGTTCTTTGAACTATCCGAAGCTTTACCTCAACGTGTTTTGGAAAATCTGATGCCACAGTTTTGTAACAAGCAACATGAAAGCCCTGCTTATCAGGCATTCAGCTTCGTTAGAAACGTGCCGTGGAGCACAACAACTCATTTCTGCTAAAAGTATAGTGTGACTGATGAACATTTGTAATTTTTTTTCAAAACCTCTATCGTTAAGAGAGCACTTGTAGACAGTGAAAACGGCTGCAGCACGTGCTGTTTTAGAACATTTCCGAAACGAATTTTACGAATGGCGCAAGCGTTCTTTGAACTATCCGAAGCTTTACCTCAACGTGTTTTGGAAAATCTGGTGCCACAGGTTTGTAACAAGCAACATGAAAGCCCTGCTTATCAGGCATTCAGCTTCGTTAGAAACGTGCCGTGGAGCACAACAACTCATTTCTGCTAAAAGTATAGTGTGACTGATGAACATTTGTAATTTTTTTTTCAAAACCTCTATCGTTAAGAGAGCACTTGTAGACAGTGAAAACGGCTGCAGCACGTGCTGTTTTAGAACATTTCCGAAACGAATTTTACGAATGGCGCAAGCGTTCTTTGAACTATCCGAAGCTTTACCTCAACGTGTTTTGGAAAATCTGGTGCCACAGTTTTGTAACAAGCAACATGAAAGCCCTGCTTATCAGGCATTCAGCTTCGTTAGAAACGTGCCGTGGAGCACAACAACTCATTTCTGCTAAAAGTATAGTGTGACTGATGAACATTTGTAATTTTTTTTCAAAACCTCTATCGTTAAGAGAGCACTTGTAGACAGTGAAAACGGCTGCAGCACGTGCTGTTTTAGAACATTTCCGAAACGAATTTTACGAATGGCGCAAGCGTTCTTTGAACTATCCGAAGCTTTACCTCAACGTGTTTTGGAAAATCTGGTGCCACAGGTTTGTAACAAGCAACATGAAAGCCCTGCTTATCAGGCATTCAGCTTCGTTAGAAACGTGCCGTGGAGCACAACAACTCATTTCTGCTAAAAGTATAGTGTGACTGATGAACATTTGTAATTTTTTTTCAAAACCTCTATCGTTAAGAGAGCACTTGTAGACAGTGAAAACGGCTGCAGCACGTGCTGTTTTAGAACATTTCCGAAACGAATTTTACGAATGGCGCAAGCGTTCTTTGAACTATCCGAAGCTTTACCTCAACGTGTTTTGGAAAATCTGGTGCCACAGTTTTGTAACAAGCAACATGAAAGCCCTGCTTATCAGGCATTCAGCTTCGTTAGAAACGTGCCGCGGAGCACAACAACTCATTTCTGCTAAAAGTATAGTGTGACTGATGAACATTTGTAATTTTTTTTCAAAACCTCTATCGTTAAGAGAGCACTTGTAGACAGTGAAAACGGCTGCAGCACGTGCTGTTTTAGAACATTTCCGAAACGAATTTTACGAATGGCGCAAGCGTTCTTTGAACTATCCGAAGCTTTACCTCAATGTGTTTTGGAAAATCTGGTGCCACAGGTTTGTAACAAGCAACAAGAAAGCCCTGCTTATCAGGCATTCAGCTTCGTTAGAAACGTGCCGTGGAGCACAACAACTCATTTCTGCTAAAAGTATAGTGTGACTGATGAACATTTGTAATTTTTTTCAAAACCTCTATCGTGAAAAGAGCACTTGTAGACAGTGAAAACGGCTGCAGCACGTGCTGTTTTAGAACATTTCCGAAACGAATTTTACGAATGGCGCAAGCGTCCTTTGAACTATCCGAAGCTTTACCTCAACGTGTTTTGGAAAATCTGGTGCCACAGGTTTGTAACAAGCAACATGAAAGCCCTGCTTATCAGGCGTTTAGCTTCGTTAGAAACGTGCCGTGGAGCACAACAACTCATTTCTGCTAAAAGTATAGTGTGACTGATGAACATTTGTAATTCTTTTCAAAACCTCTATCGTTAAGAGAGCACTTGTAGACAGTGAAAACGGCTGCAGCACGTGCTGTTTTCGAACATTTCCGAAACGAATTTTACGAATGGCGCAAGCGTTCTTTGAACTATCCGAAGCTTTACCTCAACGTGTTTTGGAAAATCTGGTGCCACAGGTTTGTAACAAGCAACATGAAAGCCCTGCTTATCAGGCATTTAGCTTCGTTAGAAACGTGCCGTGGAGCACAACAACTCATTTCTGCTAAACGTATAGTGTGACTGATGAACATTTGTTATTCTTTTCAAAACCTCTATCGTTAAGAGAGCACTTGTAGACAGTGAAAACGGCTGCAGCACGTGCTGTTTTAGAACATTTCCGAAACGAATTTTACGAATGGCGCAAGCGTTCTTTGAACTATCCGAAGCTTTACCTCAACGTGTTTTGGAAAATCTGGTGCCACAGGTTTGTAACAAGCAACATGAAAGCCCTGCTTATCAGGCATTTAGCTTCGTTAGAAACGTGCCGTGGAGCACAACAACTTATTTCTGCTAAAAGTATAGTGTGACTGATGAACATTTGTCATTTTTTTCAAAACCTCTATCGTTAAGTGAGCACTTGTAGACAGGGAAAACGGCTGCAGCACGTGCTGTTTTAGAACATTTCCGAAACGAATTTTACGAATGGCGCAAGCGTTCTTTGAACTATACGAAGCTTTACCTCAACGTGTTTTGGAAAATCTGGTGCCACAGGTTTGTAAAAAGCAACATGAAAGCCCTGCTTATCAGGCATTTAGCTTCGTTAGAAACGTGCCGTGGAGCACAACAACTCATTTCTGCTAAAAGTATAGTGTGACTGATGAACATTTGTCATTTTTTTTCAAAACCTCTATCGTTAAGAGAGCACTTGTAGACAGTGAAAACGGCTGCAGCACGTGCTGTTTTAGAACATTTCCGAAACGAATTTTACGAATGGCGCAAGCGTTCTTTGAACTATCCGAAGCTTTACCTCAACGTGTTTTGGAAAATCTGGTGCCACAGGTTTGTAACAAGCAACATGAAAGCCCTGCTTATCAGGCATTTAGTTTCGTTAGAAACGTGCCGTGGAGCACAACAACTGATTTCTGCTAAAAGTATAGTGTGACTGATGAACATTTGTCATTTTTTTCAAAACCTCTATCGTTAAGAGAGCACTTATAGACAGTGAAAACGGCTGCAGCACGTGCTGCTTTAGAACATTTCCGAAACGAATTTTACGAATGGCGCAAGCGTTCTTTGAACTATCCGAAGCTTTACCTCAACGTGTTTTGGAAAATCTGGTGCCACAGGTTTGTAACAAGCAACATGAAAGCCCTGCTTATCAGGCATTTAGCTTCGTTAGAAACGTGCCGTGGAGCACAACAACTCATTTCTGCTAAAAGTATAGTGTGACTGATGAACATTTGTAATTCTTTTCAAAACCTCTATCGTTAAGAGAGCACTTGTAGACAGTGAAAACGGCTGCAGCACGTGCTGTTTTAGAACATTTCCGAAACGAATTTTACGAATGGCGCAAGCGTTCGTTGAACTATCCGAAGCTTTACCTCAACGTGTTTTGGAAAATCTGGTGCCACAGGTTTGTAACAAGCAACATGAAAGCCCTGCTTATCAGGCATTTAGCTTCGTTAGAAACGTGCCGTGGAGCACAACTCATTTCTGCTAAAAGTATAGTGTGACTGATGAACATTTGTAATATAAAAAAATAAAGAAGAACGATGGTCAACCAAAACCAAACAAAATACGTCGTTTTTTTTTTCTTTCCCCCCTTTAGACTGCGATTCGGTCGGTTGTGTTTTGTGTCGGGAATTTGCTCTTGTCCGGTGTCTAACCACGTTCACCGCTTCGCTTCGCGGGGTCTATAAAAGAGGACTTGCGTTTTCGTTCCTACGTAAACGGGCGAGAGATTTACCTTTCTTTATTGAGACGTATAACTAGAAGAACTTATTTGGCAAATAAACAAAAGCTGATTCATTCAACAGCCTTAAAAGGTCACAGTCGGCTGAATCAGATGCCGCGCAGGCATTGCTTATTGCCATATTACAAGCAAAACTTCATTCCAATGATCACGGCCGTTTCTTTTAGAGAATAAAACATACTGGAGGAAATGCGGAAAACGGTGGTATAGTTAAATGGCAGAGGCGTCTAAACGCTATTTTTTGATGGCGTTTTCACCGAATCAGGGAGATACGCGAGCAGTTCTCCGTTAGTGATCTAATGCAAAAACTGAACTCAATTAGACGCTTTGCCGTTATACCAATGACCTCATAAATGCACAAATATATCGGTACAGCACGTGGTGCTGGGTTCTGATACCCCATCTTCACCATCTCTAGTTTGTCAGAGGTGTATTGCAAAAATACAGCTCATGTATTGCTTCTTCATCGCACGGAATCCAGAAATTCTTTTTACCAATCGCGTAAGCACCATTTTTCTAAAGCAAAATGATAAATGAGTAACGAAGTGTCTTTTACCCAATCTAAATATTCTTAATACAGGTTTTTTGGTAACACGCGAAGACATCGTCATTTTACTTTGAGATCACTTACCTCTGTCACGAAAAATCAGTTCGTTGTGAAATACTGGCTCCATAAATTCAGCGATCCCTAATAAAACGACATGTTTACCGTATCAGGCAGGGAAGTGTAAAAGTGTTGATCGTATTCCCTGTTATTCTCGATAAAAGTTTACTTCCAATAATTCAAGTTGGCTGAACCACCAGTGTTTCTGTGCGCTTATACCACTGTTTCTCACTCTGGTTGCGAACTACTTTGTTAAAAAAGATCTCGCAATTCTAGCATTCCATAAAAACAATTTTTTTCTAATCTGATCGCCTATTGTTCCGCATTTGAGCATTTTTGCAACCATAAACTGATAAGCTATTCAAGAGAGCCACAAGAATATTGAAGAATTTATAGAAGAAGAAACATTTTACCAAATTAAGATTCGGCGCTAACGGTTGGGACATATCCATTAGTGAAACAACTTTTTAACTACAATGGAATCTCGATAAACGGAAATCAATTTAGCAGGGCTACAGTTTAAACGGAACGAATGCTTCTCAATTGGTTGGTTTTTAATAAAGCAAAGTATTAAAAATTTGTTATCGAAACTCAACTTTTTCGACCACCGCGGAAACCGAACCGAAAACAGACTCGAACCAGCAACTATTTGGGCAGGCGCAGCGCAATCGCGGTACGCATCGGTGTTCCGCCCCTTGTCCCGGATATTTTCCAGTTTCTGCATCCGCAAGTTTCTGATTTTCTTGTACTTGTTGCGGTGGTTGCCGACTCCGTGCGGTGTTGTGTGCGACATTTCGTCACGAAGCCAGCATATGATAGCAACGCAAACACGACCGCACAATGGGCTTGCGGTAATCAACGATGGAGGTAATCAACGATTTCGAGCGTGGTCACATCACAAAAAGGGCACTTGCGACAAAGTACGCCGTCTCCAAGCGACGTGAAAAGGATTCTACGATGCTAAATCTACTCAACCTCTATACGAGACTCCTGATAAACAGAACATAGTTCCCCTGTCTCTAGAGGTTCCTTTCAACGATAGTCCACTGTACTTTTCCGAATTAGTTTTTTATTTATTCACAGCAAGCTTTTTCCTCTTCTTTTATGAAATCCCAAACACACTAAAATAGCCAGACTACCTAGTGAACATTCATCCTTCTTATCAAATAGACTCAACAATCCCTGCAGCTTCTCGCATAATGTACAGCAAAACGAATTGTTTTTTACGTGCCTTCATTGTCAAGGAATCTAAGGTAGTGAAGTAATCTTTCTTAAACTTGGGAATGTTACACCGACCTATATTCTTTCCTCACTACTTAGTGTTGCATTACTTCATATCTGTTTCTTGTTTTAATACTCTCATTTTCTGCGCATTTGTGGCAAAAACAACGCGCCATAAATATTTTTATCTTTTTGCGGTCTGCTTTTTCCTTCCACATTACATTTGTGTTTGTTCATGAGGTCTGGGCAAGTTTTTTGTTATCACTCCTTTGACATCCTCAAGTATTTGTAGTGAATCCTGTTGGAAGTGTCGTTAACTATTCTGTGTACTTTTGAAACTCCTCGGTACGGTGAGCTGTAACTTCCTCTTCATTTTATGAAGTTTACGATGGATTCGCGCTTACTTCGGCATGCGATTGCTCAAGTTTTGCTTTTATATTTATCGGCATCTTCTATGTTACCTGCACAACTCACGAAACTTTACTCATGTCTTTGGCACCCCCTTGCTCAATTCTCTGCAGAAGGGCCTGTGTGGTATTTGTAATTAAAATAACGAATAATATATCAGCAAAAACGTATTGTACAGCTGAACATTTGAGCGATGTATTCATGGGTGTGCCAAAACATAATATCCTCCTTGAGGCAAAGCATTTCATAATGATGCGCCTGCGGCTCCATTATTATGAAGTCCTGGAAGTGCAAGTTGGCAGGTTTAGCTGTTTCGTACCAGTCTTCCGGTATCAGTCCGTCGGTCGGTAGGTCGGTCGGTCGGTCGGTCGGTCGGTCAGTCAGTCGGTCGGTCGGTCGTGTGCCTGTCATTGAAGTCTGGTATAGTGATGAATATATGAGGTGTATTATTTTGAAGAGGTGCTGAATACAGCTGCTTAAGAACCACATGAGAACAAAAAGCTGTTGCATAAAACCAGTTCGGTGCACTACCAGTAGGTGCGACATAAATAATTGCTATGAGAACATATCTCACGCCGATTGAGTTTGTACATCACACAAAAGTACCTGTTAAAATACAATGAATCCTTTAGCATTAAAATTCAGGCTGGGAAGAAGCTCAAGTAGCTCCCGCATTCACATATCTAGGAACTTGATGAGTGCAAAAGTTCCTCATATTAAGGTGCATGCTAGCTATCATAATGAACATGTTTATGGTCTCCTTAGACTGTTCTTCCAAGTCACATAAAATATGTATCCGATTGTAACTGCTTGGGTATTTCCTGAATGCCGGACAAAATATTGACCACGCCTTTTCTATGTTTTATTTTTTATAACCCAAGATGGCCCGTATTTATTCGCAAGGCCGTTAGTTAGGTTTTTCCTTACGGTATATAAAGGCTTGTTTTCGCTAGCTAGCGTTAGCCCGAAAATACCCATGTGGGTTACATTTTTCCGGTTTATGTGTGGACCCCATTCCACTGTCCCCAATCACTACGTCGGGAATGTACTGCGACTTTGGCAATTTTTAATAGAGAAGCTGTTGTAGATGACCGTATTCATCATCATCATCATTATCATCATCAGATTATCTACGCCCACTGCAGGGCAAAGGCCTATCCCATTATTCTCCAATTACCTCGGTCCTGTGCCAACTGTGACTAATTTATCCCCGCAAACTTCTTAATCACATTTGCTCATCTAACTTTCTGCCACCCCCTGCAGCGCTTGCCTTCTCTAGGGATCCACTTTGTTACCCTTAATGACCAGCGGTTATCTTGCCTTCGCATTACATGCCCTGCCCACGTCCATTTCTTCTTCTTAATCTCTACTAATATGTCCTTAACACGTGTTTGTTCCCTGACCCACTCCGCTCTCTTCTTGTCCTTTAATGTTACACCTATCATTTTACTCCCCATTGCCCGCTGAGTCGTTCTCAATTTAAGTTGAACCCTCTTAGTGAGCCTCCAGGTGAGTACCCGTAAGATGGAGCTGTCATACACTTTCATATGAATTAGAATGATGTTCGCGTTCTTCCAAGATTCCGGTACCATTGCGGTCATTAGGCATTGCGTATACAGGTTTGCTAGTTTTTCAAGTACAATCTCTCCGCCATCCTTCAAAGGTCTGCTGTTATCTGATCCTCACCAGGCGCTTTGCCCCCTTTAATTTCTTTCAAAGCTTTCCTTACTTCTTCGGTCGTTACTCGTGGGATGTCTGTCTCCTCTGAACTACTCTCTCGTTCGGCATTATCCTGGATGTCCCGGCTACTTTACAGATCCCTGTAGAACTCCTCGGCCAGTGTGACTATTTTATTCCTATTTATGATGAAATTGCCTTGCTTATCTTTAAGTGCATACATCTGATTTTTTTTCCACGCCAAGACGCCTCTTCACAGCTTTCAGGCTACTCGTCTCCTGTGAGAGTTTGCCAGTATCCTGTCTAGCCATAGTGCCCCCGACTTCTACTGCACACTCCGTGATAATTCGTGTTAGAATTGTCGCTGGCTTCCTGTGTCGTAAGCTCGGCTTCCTCGTTAAGAGCTGAATATGGGTTCTGCAGTGCGATCCTGAATTCTTCTACCTTGAGTCTTACTGTTAGCTCATTTATCGGCTTCTTTCGTACTAGCTTGTTGCGGTCCCTCCTTAAATCTAGCCTAATTCGAGATCTTACCATGCGGTGGCCACTACACCTTACACTTCCGAGTACTTCCACATCCTGCACGACGCCAGGGTTATCGCATAATATGAAGTCTATTTCATTTTTATGCTCCCTATTCAAGCTTCTCCAGGTCCACTTCCGACTCTCCCTTTTACAGAAGAAGGTAATCATTCATCATTATCATCATCATCATAACCAGCCTGTCTACGCCCACTGCAGGGCAAAGGCCTCTACCATTATTCTCCCATTAATCATTATGCGTAGGTTATTGCGTTCTGCAAACTCAACTAGTAGGTCCTCCCTGCTATTTCTACAGCCCACACCATAGTTCCCAACTGCTTTGTCTCCAGCCTGATTCTTGCCTACTTTAGCATTGAAGTCCCCCATAACTACGGTTCCCCATAACTACCCCCCACAACTGAAGTCCCCCATAACTACGACCATATTATGTTTCGTGTAAAGCGTAATGCGATAAAAAAATCCCGTGACATCTTAAACGTGAAGCCTGATTTGGTGCG